>NW_025920307.1:0-233262 GCF_902686445.1 Sciurus carolinensis | reverse complement strand
GAGGCCCTGTAACCAAAATGCCTCCCCCAGGCCCCACCTCCTGACACTCTGCCTTGGGTGGTTTTTCTGGCACCTGGCTTTCGGGACAGACCATGCTGTACAGTCATCACCCTGAAGTCTGCAGCCAGCCTTGGATGTGGATATGTGGCCTAGGGAGGGTCTGCCGGTGGCTTCAACATAACACACCTGGTGGCTCCCCACAGCTTGAGGAGGAACAGGATGGTCCCAGGGAGGGGGGTGGAGACCTTCCTCTAATCAGCTTGTTTAGACTTGTGTGACCTTGGAGGGAGGGGCTATGGACCCTGCTAGGCATATGAAGAGGTTGCGGCTCAGAGGGACAAAGAACCTGCCCTCAGGCCTCCCTAGAGGAACTGGGATTTAAACCCAGGTTTGTGTAACCCTTTTGCCCCCAGAACTGAACTGCTTCTGTTCTGTAAAGGACCCTGAGCAACACTGCGAGGTTACAGCTGATCCCTAGGAAATCAGGTTCAGCTGCCATCAAGCAGCACACTTGTCCTCAGTTGGGACTCGGGCTCCATGGTCAATGCCAAGAGCAGCATGTGCCTAGAAACCCCTGCTCTGTGCCAAGTATCAGTGCTGTGTGCCACTCAATTCCTTTAACCCTCCTGCCAGTCCCTGGGGGTGGGTGCCCTGTCCCAGTACCACATCCATCAGCCTCATCTCAAGATGGAGACACAGCGGCAGAGTAGAGACAGCTTGCCCAAGGCCGCATGAGCTACGATCCTAACCAAGGTGTTTTGCCACCAGTGTCCTAACAGTGTCCTAACAGCTCCACCAGCCATGTGACCACGGGTCTCTGCATCTCGCCCTTTAGTTTGCAATCATACCATGTGTTTCCTCTATCTTAGATGGCAGGCCACTTGAGGTGGAGCTTGGTGGACGGTGGGTAGAGTTAGAAGTGGAGGCCCTGAGCTGATCGCTGTGCTGGGGATGGTGGCCTGATGCCCAATGGGTGGGGAGAGGAGGGATTCTGCCCTTCCCATGGTGCAGGCTGTTGGGCACAGGGTATCAGACAGTTCTTCCTTGTGCCCTCAGCCTGCCTTCAGGGACCAGTGCTGGCGTGGCCTGGAGGCCTCAGAGCTGGCCTTCCACTCCAGTGGCCAGCTGATCCACATGGCCAGCACATCAGCACCCAGTGCATTTTTCAATTACACAGAGTCAACTGAAAACTTAATGAACACATGTTCAAACATCCTGTTATAGATTTTTCACTCCATTGCCTCAAGAAGCAAACCAAAGCTATCTTTTCTGTGTAATGAGTCAGCCGTGGGTGTGCAATAGGAAATAATGGTGCTGGAGGGTCAGCCATGATGGCAGCTGTTCTGAGGACTGACCCTGAAGGGGGGCTGTTCCCAGTGGAGTTAGGAGTTTCCCATCAGAGGAGGCCTCAGTCCCACCATGGACATCCCTGGAGTGGCAGATTCCTTGCAAGGGCCTAACCAAGGAGGTTTGGTCAGGAGCAAGCTCCTGAGTTTGGAGGGTGGGTCTCACAGAGCCCTTCTGGGTGTTGGGGGCTCCAGGGGGAGCCAGGCAATGATCACATTAAGAACACCCCCTCTGCAGCTTTTGTACACTTAAAAATCTGTTTATCCATTATGGGAACCTTCTTGAGAGGCTGCCAGGTAAGATGGGATCAAGGTTGGGTAGCAGAGCTGAAGGGGAGAGGGCCTGATTGTTCCAGAAGTTCTGGGACCAGAGGGGCATCCAGTGTGGGTGTCCACCAGGAGTTCTTGGAAAAACTGGCCTCACCACTGGTCCTGCAGGATGGGTGACTGGGATAGCTCAGGGAGGCATGCTGCCCAGGGCCACCCTCCCAGGCAATAGAGGTGTCTTCAAGGAGCAGAGCCTCTCCCTGTGCCAGCGCTGGATGTGGAGAGCACAGCTGTGCACAAAAGGTTGCCCTGCCACCACTAGCCCAGGGGTCACTGACCAGGCTCGGAGAGAAGAGCTGGAGGTGAATGAACAGGTAGTGGCCAGGTGTTGGAGGAGCAGTGCTGGCTCCTGGGCAAGCCCAGCCATTGGTCAGGTCAGGAGATACCAAGGGAGGCTACATTTTTTCCCTTGATCATATTCCCAAGAAGCACACAGCACCATTTCCTTAAAAACCAGTGCTCTGAGCAGTGCAGGGAAATGGGCTGGTTTCCATGGTAACCTCAGTGCACCTTCCCACAGATCCTGCTCTGTCTGGCACAGTGACACTTCCTCTGACACCTTCCTTTTTTTTTTTTTTTTTTTTTTTTTTTTTTTTTTTGCAGTACTGGGGATCGAACTCAGGGCCTTGTGCTCGTGAGGCAAGCACTCTACCAGCTGAGCTCTCTTTCCAGCCACTCACTGATGGCTTCCTTTGGTCAGAAGCGACTTGTCTCTGAGAACACAGACCCAGCATCCAGGATGCCAAAGTCACCACCGACATGGCCACCCTGTCTCTGGACATCTCTCCCTGCTCTGTCCAGATATCTTTTCTTGCTCTGCCTTTGGATTCCTCCATCTCCTTAGGAGGGAATGTTACCAAGAGGACATGCAGGGACTTGGTGAATCTGCATATCAATTTGAGATCCTGCTCAGTGACTGCATGTGGGGTGGGCATATGGAGGAAGGGGAGGAGAGCCAGCCCTGTTTCTGGCCTTGGCCAGTTCCCCTGTCCTTCTATGCTTCTGCTTCCTCATCTTTAAAACTGGGTGCTATGTTTTCCTGTTTTGCTTTGGAGAATTCCATGAAATAATGTTTCAAGATTTACCTGTAGTTGACCCTCAACAAACAGTAGCCACTGTGGCAAGCCTTATCCAGCCTGAGGAATCATTTGTGAACTGGAATTACTTAACGCTCCACCCTCCGATAGGGTTGCCTGGGTTAAAAGGGGGCAGGGCCTGTTCTGCCCAGTGTGAAGTTGCTGCCCTCTCATCTGCATTCCAGAAACTTGCAGGCCCCACCAGCCTCTCCTGACATCTGTGAGTGGATCCTCCGTTAAGCCACAGTCTGCCATTTCTCCAAGTCTACTAACAGCATTTAGTTGTTAAATTTAGATACACAAGTCTATCATTTCTTCAGAGGTGTAGACGGGCTTATTTAGGGAAACAGTCACCTTCACCAGAGAGCGTGGACTAGCTGCATTTTGAATGATGAAACTGAAGTACTGCTTTGGAATCTGCCATAGACCCCTGCCGATCCTGATCAAATGCTACATGTACGTTAAAAACATACCTACAGACTTCCTTCAGCTCTCTCACCCATTTTCCTCAGCAGGATCATTTTCCTGGTCCAGGAAATGACTGGAGATCCCTCCATGTGCTCAATGGGCTCCCTCGTGCTCATGGCTTGGACCCCTGTGGAGTGGGCAGGTCCCTCAGAGGTTTCCCCGGGGTCACACTGAGCCTGTGGTTTGGGGGAAGAGTCACACAGAAGGGGCATGATCTTCCCAGAGTGTCCCATCAGTGCACGCCACGGGGATCTGGGGACCTGGAACCCTGGGCCTCTGCTGGCCAAGCTCGCCTAGTGGGGTCTCGCGATTCATCAGGGGGTAGCACATTTCCCTTTGGTAACTAGAGGACTTTGGGGCATGTACTTTGAGGAAGATGGGAGTGGCTGTTCCTTCCTAAACTCGCATGCTCCCCACCAGCTGCTGTCAGCAGCCCACCTGCAGCAAAGGCCAGGTGCACTGGTTTCTGAGCAGTACCGTTCTAATCCCTGCAACCCTCAATGTTTGTTACTTAAGGAGAAGGTTTCCCTTCTCCATAGTTACTACCCAGCAACCTATCGTGTTAGCATATACTCATGGATCTTCTTATTCCCTGGGCTGAACTCAACACTCAATTATGGCATTGCTGAAATTCTTCCAGCTTTGTTCATTGGGAGATCTCTCATGTTGTTTCCTGTGTCTTTTCTTTTGATAAAACCCATTTTTGAAAAGAACTTTGTTATTTTCTGTCATCACAAGATACTCCAGGTTCCATGGGTCTTTCTCTTCCCCAGTCCTGGTGTCAATTCTGTCTCTGGGGAAATGGGTTCCCATCATGGGGTAGAGATTTAGAAGCCAAGATCTGGGCATTACCTGTGCTCATTGCCACAGAGAGTCCTTGTTGGCAGGCTCTATTGACATCCACATCCAAGAAATAATGGATGCTCACTAGCTTGCTTATCTATCTTTGTCTTCTACTTCTCCCAGAACAGCACTGTCAGACATGATCCCTGAAATACTGCATCAGGCATCCCCAGAAGTTGACAGCTACCTTCTAGGCAATATTTAACCTCCCCATTCTAGTACTTAAGGCATTTCATAATCTGACGCCCTCAATGTCTTCTTAGTGTACTGAGACCAGGGATGGTCCCAGGTTCAGACCCCATTCAGGACCTTGGGGCCTGACATCTTCACTGGGCCTCTGCTTCCAAGTGATGACTGTTTCGTGCCAGGGTTGGTGTGGTTGACTGAATAAAGGCCCATTGAAGGTGTCCTCATCCTAATCCCTGGGACCTGTGGACTCTGCCTTCATGGAAGATGTGACTTAAGGAATGCTGAAATAGGGAGACTTATCATGAGGGTCCTTCTGAGAGGGAGTCACGAGGATCAGAGTGGGTACAGATTAAATGCCCCTTATCCAAAGTGACTTGGATCACAAGTGTCTCAAATTCAGAGTTTTGGGATCTGTGAGGATTTTCATAGACTTTACAGCTTGTGCATCTCCAATCCAAAAATCTGAAATCTGAGATGGTTTCAAATGTGGAAGTTTTTGAGTGACAGGGTTTCAGACTGGGGGACATTACAAATTTCAGACGTTCAGGGATGTGGCCTTGGAAGCAGAGATGGGAAGTCCCGGAGGAGCCAAGGACTGCAGGTGGCCTCTGGGAGCTAAAAGGCCAGGAAATGAGAACAGTACTGAATGGAGCAAAGATTTGTAAATGTAAAACAAGAGCTCTCTAAAGCTCAGGCCAGGAGGAGTGCTTTGTAAATGTAAAACAAGAGCTCTCTAAAGCTCAGGCCAGGAGGAGTGCTTTGCAAATGTAAAACAAGAGCTCTCTAAGCTCAGACTAAGAGGAGTGCTTTGCAAATGTAAAACAAGAGCTCTCTAAGCTCAGACCAGGAGGAGTGCACTGATACTAATTATGCAAATTAGGTAACCCTAAGCTGTAAGACTAGATAAAGTACTAAGAGGAGTGCACTGATACTAATTATGCAAATTAGGCAACCCTAAGCTGTAGGACTAGATAGAGTACTAAGCTGTGTGTGGTAGATAAGATATGCTCTGTGTGAAACATATAAAAACCCCGGATTGTGACCCTGCTGGGGGCTATACCTGCTCTGCGACCGTCTGCGCACGGTCACGGTCAGGTCATTAAGCTGGCTGGCGTGCCCCCCTGTGTGTGAGAGCATCATAAAATAAACCATTTGTTGGTTTGCCATCTCCGTGTGATCGTGTCCTCAATCCCGTACGTCTCGTCGTCCTCTGATTGGCAACTCAGAGAAATCTAGCTGCCCTTCAAGACAAAGAAGCGCTGCGGTGCTGCTCGCTTCAGCTGGCGTAGTCGGCAGGATCCCTGGACGAACATCGCGGGACCGTGGATTGGTAAGAAAATCCCTTAGCCTTAGCAGAATATATCTCCCACAGGCCAGTCAGCATATATATATATATAAATATAATAATACATATATAGTTATATTTATTATCTTGAGTTGATTTACACCCATATTAATATATATGTTTATTTAATATGTGAACTGAGGCACTTGGCTAACTGAGGTCAGTCTCTAATACCTCTGAAACTCCAAAAGGCACGACCGGGGGAACCTGGTTTAAGACCGGCATTGGTCAGCGAACCCTGACTGAAACTCCGAAAGGCACGACCGGATGCGTCTGGTTTAAGACCGGCATGGGGGCGTGACACCCGCGCTTCCCACGGTAGCGGACGTCAGGGGGAGTCTGGCAAAGGTAGCGGATGAGGGGAGACATACGACCCTAACCGCCAAGTGCACAGTAAATTCTGCTCCAATTCATTTACCTCAAGCCTCAAACAAATCAACTCAGATAATAATTACAGTAATTATAGCATTTATATCATAATATGATAAGGGACTGGCTTATAAGTAAATATTGCTTCGAGCTAGACAGTTTGTACAAGGGTACCCAGAACGACTCAATCCTTCAGTGGAGAATTAGAATTCTTAAGGTGCGCACCTTGGCAAAATTAATAAAGCTACTCCACTAAGTAATAAATAAATATGGCCATGGCAAATCTTATTTCAGCATTTAAGAGATTAAAAATTAAGGAGGATCCTGCAGGTCTCAAACCCCAATCACCTTGGAGAAATAGCGAACGCATAGTCCAAGGGAAGTTTGTTAAGTATAGGAAAGGCACAGACGTTCAAATTCCGTTGAGCAATCCGGAGAACGTCGAGCCTATCTTGGCTCGAGCAGATAAAAAGGAAATCCCGGGGATATTAATGAAAGTAATAGATGACATACATCAAGACAGAATGAGAGGCAAACACCTAGTAAAAGAAGCAATACAAAACGCCAGATCCCCCGCTATAGTTAACCAGTTATCAAAAATTGCAGACCCAGTGAGTGTAACTAAAACTAACACACCAGCCAGAGGATGAAATGATAAGACAGAAGTAATAGAAACTAGAGAATTGAACAGACAAGAATTAGCTCAGGCAAGAATAGATTATAGGCAAGGAAATATGTCCGATGCAGATTATATGGTTCACTTATATCAAGGAGGAGCACGATCCCTCCGTTTGAATAATGAAGAATTAGGTCAATTGGCTTTAACACCAGAAAATCCTCATTTGCATGATGCCTTACAAGTAGTACAGGAAAGTGTAATAGGCACCTTTTCATTATGGACGTGGATGTGCATGGCATGGAGGCATGCCTTCCCTATTATAGATTTAGAGCAGTTTCAGGACAAGGTGAGATGGCAAACACCAGAGGAAGGTCTAAAAATGGTTAAGAAAATAGGCACATTACTATGCATTTATGATGATCACGCAGACCACCCTCTCCGCCATCCCTTAAATAAAACCCTTAAAAGGCTAATTCTTAGAGGAGCCCCTTCCACCTTGCAGTTTTCTTTACAAACGGCCATGTCCACCTATAACTCACTCTCAGATGTATATCAATTTCTAAAGGATTGCAGGGAATTGCAACAGAAACCAAAGCTAACGTTCCAGGTCTCTCAGGGACTTCCCCGCCCCCTTGTTCGAGTGGATTCACGGGCCCGATCACCCCGTTGGAATCCATTCTACCGTATTCAACCTAATAGAACCTCAGGGCGACAGGGAAACTTTCTGCAAAATAGATATAGAACACCCACAACCCAGCAACCTTTTTCTGAGATCCGTAGAGCAAAAAACGGACTAGGGGTCCAGCGTTCTGGCCAAACCTGGCACCCCAAGCTCGTTTCAGGCCGTTTCAGGGGCCAAAATCAAAGCCCACCTCGTCCCAACTTACCTCCAACCGTAAGAACATCACACCCCCAACCCAGGAGCAATTACAGGATAAACAATCAGCGGTGGAACTTACAAAACAGATTACAACCTTCTCGTTCCACACAAGTAAATTATCGATCTTAGAACCAGATAACAGACCTCACATTTTTGTGACCGGTGATTGTAATGGCACCACCTTTAGTGCCTCCTTTTTAATTGATACAGGCAGCCAAGTAACCATTATTGATCACTCATTGATCCCAGCTGCCAAACCCACATCACAAATCTTGATTCAAGGGATCTCTGGTAATCCAATTCATGCAAATGTGGTATTTGTTAATCTTTATTGCTATGATATCCAAATTCAGTGTGAAGCACTTACATTCGCTGCTCCTGCTAACATTTTAGGTATGGACACCCTACCTCTATTCTTTGGGGAATATTTACCCCTAAAAAAACTCAAGTGCTTTTCTTCCACTATAATGCCAGCAGTGGCTATTAACCCCATTACTTTACCACCCATACCACCCTCTTTTACACCCCAATACCCTCTAAAGGGTGGACATGAAGAAATTACAAACACACTTAATACTTTGTTAGATAAAGGGATTATTGAGCGCACTACCTCTTTTAATTATAACAGCCCCATCTGGCCTGTAAGGAAACCTAATGGTTCTTGGAGATTCACTGTTGACTATCGGCAGATTAATAAACTTCCCCCTGCCATGCCTGGTCAATTACCCGATGTTGAATCTATTTTTAATTCCATCAGGGAATATGTCCCAACATTTTTTGTTACTATTGACCTCTCTGACATGTTCTTCGCCATTCCATTGGCGGAAGAATCCCGGGATATTACCACGTTCACGTGGAATGCCCAACAATATCGTTTTACTAGGTTACCTCAGGGCTACAAAAATAGTCCCATCATTGCTCATAATGCCCTCCAAACTTGTTTACCTTGGTCGTCCCTTCCTCCAGACATCAAACTTTTCTCCTATGTGGATGACCTTTTACTTTGTGCTCACTCAGAGCAGTCAGCAGCTCAGGCCAAAGACATTGTTATCTCGGCATTACAGAATGCAGGATGGTCTGTGAACCCAGATAAAGTTCACGGACCAGCCACCCAAGTGAAGTTCTTAGGTGTACTTTGGTCCACCGAAGGCCCTACTGTGCCCTCGCCAGTCTTGGATAAGTTACTTAACTTACCCCCTCCTAAATCCAAAACAGAAGCGCAACATCTTATTGGCATGTTTGGGTATTGGAGAAATCACATTCCTTTCTTGCAACTTCTTCTGGCACCTATATATAAAGTTACCCGAAAAGCTTCTGATTTCTTGTGGGATATTCCCCAAGTAACTGCTTTTTCCCAAGCTAAAGAGTATATTCAATTATACTCTAAACTCTTCATCCCTCAACCTGGAGATGTTCTTGTTATTGACCTTTTCTTTTTAAATGGTTATGGAACCTGGGGCATTTTTGCTAAGTCTGAAGGCACTTCAAGACCTGTAGGCTTCTATTGCAAACGTTTCCCCTATTCTTCTAATAAATATTCTTTATTTGAAAAGTATGTGTGGACACTTATGACCGCACTACAACATTTTACTTTTGACCTTCACAAACGTGAATTCCTAATTAGGACCCCTGTTGCCCTACTGGATTGGATTAAAATGCCTGATGAGTCCCTCAAAGGACTCCCTATGGAACCTAAGGTCCTTACTTGGAAATGGTTCCTCCAAAATTTAATCTCTCAAGGCCAATTTAAATCCTCCTCCTCCCCAGGCAAACTTTCCGAACTGATAGCGGCTGCTCCTCTTGTAGAACCCCCCGACATTCCCCCCGAACGTGTGTTAAAACCCATCGGTCGTTGGGGCCCTAATTCCCCCTCCACCACAAATGTATGGTACACTGATGGCTCAGCTTCAGTACTTAACTCTATAGTTCATTGGAAAGCAGCTGCTTTCAGACCATCGGATGGTTCTGTCCTGGAAGACCAGGGGACGGATAAATCAGCTCAAATTGCTGAATTAATAGCAGTTCTTTTGGCTGTCAGACATTCTGTGAATGAAGGTCACAAGGTAATTCACATATTTTCTGATTCATGGTCAGTTTGCAATGGTATAGCAATATGGTCCTCTAAATGGCTCTTGACTGATTTTACTATAAATGGCAAGCCAGTGTGGGGTCGTGACTGTTGGAAAGAACTTGCTTCTTCCAACATTACCATTCTAATTACTCATGTTGATGCACATACTGGACGCACTGACACCCATTCCAAAAATAACGACATTGTTGATAAAATCGCTAAATCTTATACTCTTAAATTGGCTAACAAAGCGCCTTGGTCCTCAGAACAAATTGGAGACACTAAATTAAAATTAACCAGAAAACCTGACTGGAAATTGACTAACAAAGCGCTTTGGTCCTCAGAACAAATTGGAGACACTAAATTAAAATTGACCAGAAAACCTAACTGGAAAGTCTCTCCTCCTCCCACTGAATTGCCTATTCATGTCTCCGAGATTACTAAGTTACATATCGCTCTGGGACATATTGGTACTCATGGGCTTTATCAGTGGTGTTCACACCGAAATTTGGGCGTTACTTGGCATCAATGTAAACTAGCTGTCAGACATTGCCAACACTGCCCTCAATCCCTCACCCGTTTTCGTCGTAACCCCCCTGCTTCCACTGCATCACCCCAATCCTTTAATCACACCTTACAAATTGATTTTATTGGTCCTCTTTCAAATAAACGTTTTGTTTGCGTTATTCTGGATGTATCTACAGGACTTGCTTCGGCTCATGACTCTGCCAAACCTAATCAGGCTGCCACCATCTTTGCACTTTGGGATTGGATCTCTCATTTTGGAACTCCCATTTTGATTGAATCTGATCAAGGCACACATTTTACTGGAACTCTTGTGCAGAAACTAGCCAGTAACTTGGACATCGCTTGGAACTTCCACCTCGCTTATAACCCCACGGCTGCTGGTCACGTCGAACGCTTTAATGGACTACTGAAACAGCGCCTTTCTGCCCTCAAAGACTTGCCTTTCACCCGTGCTCTCCAGATCGCCCTTTTTGAACTGAATTCTCGTCCTCGTTTCCATCGAGATTCTCCTTTGGACGAAGCCTTCCCCAAACACCTTTCTTCTTACCCTTCTGAACCTCCCTCACCGCCTCTGACGTCTTCTAAGGTTCTTCATAAACACCGGAAAGACTCTTCCTTGCAAGAAAAGGACATTGTTGCTTTTGGACCTGGCAATACTTATTGGACTTCCAGCTCTAAGGGAGAACTTTCCCTCGTGAAAGCTAAGGACATCACTCCTTTATAATTTGTATGTATACATTTCTTTGCATTCTTCTCCTCTTCGCCTCCCTGTTCTGGTTTGTTGTACCCCTTTTTTTATGTTATGGCCCCTCGCACCCCACTATTGTAGGATAGTTAGGATCATGCACCCCACTAGAATTATTTCTGCTACTCTTACTCTTTGCCTGTTTTACCTTATTACGGTCCTTGTCACCCATTTCACTATCTGTACCACCGAACATCGCCCCCCTTGCAATGATACTAACTCCTCCCACCACTTCCGGTATTGGGTTTGTGTTGTCCTTAACGTTACTATTTGTTGGCTCCCTCAGTAGCTCAAATGGAGCTACTATTGGGACTGACACTTCTCCTGTCAGCACTGTTCCTACTACTCCATGGTATTCAGTTAATCTGTCAACCTGGACCCAAGCCCATGCAGCATCATTTCGAACCTTTGTCAAAGGATACATTTCCCTACATAAAAATGATTCCATAGTTCCTCACTTTTGGCTCTCCCAGCTTTTTCTTAATAATTACACTGCTGCCCAGCAATTGTTTTGGACTAAATATGCCTTTTGCACCCATAGGCTTCAACACTTTTCTCACGATTCTGTTCTTCCTTGTGAAGAATATCATAAAGCCAACATTACAGGCCTTTTTAGCCCTGTTTGGCATTCTACAGATGTTCAATCCGCTTGGGATGATTCTAATATTTTGGAATCTAACCCTTTACGTTGCCATCATATGGAATTGGTTAAAACTGTCTGGGCTCATTCACCTCATTACATTTATCATTTTCAACAGCTTGGCCTTCAACATTTTCCTATAGCTGTTAAGTTTGAAAACCACAATATTACTATTACCTATGCTTTAGATACAGATCCCCCCTTCACCTGCTATGCGGCGGCGAAATTATCTCTCTTCGCCCGCATGTTAGCCTTATGGGAAAATGAGGGCCCTAAAGGTGACCCTTGGTATGATGAGTATTATGAGGAATACGGGGATTATAATTATAAGGATGAGGAAGAGGATGACTCTAAGGATGAGGTTCCCACAAATTCTACAACATCAACAACACTCACAACTACCTCACCCCCTTCTACCACCACCAGGAAGCCTTATAATTTATGCAATACAGGCACCTCTATACAATATTGCACTCCTTCTTTTAGATGGCCTCCCTTTCTTCCAGAACCTTTTGGAAACCTGTGCCCTGTTAATATTTCCCTTCTTTTTAAAAGACTTAACTTACCCTTTAATGCCTCTAATGATGTTAATGAACTTAAGGATGGATCGTTGAAAGCAAAAGTTACCTGTGTAGCAGATTTTCCCAATCTACCTATCTTTGGCCGCTTTGAACTCCTCAATGCTCATAGTCGTTACATTGTCTCCAATATTTCCTTCCCACCGGTTGATCAATGGTGGGAAATTATGGCTTTAGGTACTCAAACCTGGAGATACCCAGTGGTCATTACTGACCCTGTCCCTCAACCTTTTGCTAACCTTTTGGCACCCAGTACTCTCCCTCCTACATCTTTCCAAAACCACTTTTCCCCTTACAAAACCTTCTGTATCCGTGCTGTTTTTGCTACTATGGTACCGCTTCACAATGGATCAGCTGAACTAGGCTGGTTCTGTTTCCCCATTCCCCCTTACCAGGAACTATCTATCTCCATCTTTCTTCAGAATTCTCCTAAACCTATTACTATGCCCAAATCATATGTGACTCCTGCCAATTCATTCTTGCTTAAATACCTCAACGTCACAGGTTTTGTTTATGCTGGCAACTCCACTGATGGTGTTGTCCTTTACTCAGAATATTCTGATATTACATTCTACAATAAGTCACTCCATACTGAACCAGATTATTACTCTTATAGCAACTCCCATAACAATAATGCCTCCTCTATGAGGCGTCTACGTTGGGTATGGAGGAATGATTCCCAGGAGTTACATAACAGCATTCCTATATGGAACCTTTCTCATATTTACCTCTTTAACTCCAGTACTTTTAATAGTTCTACAATGAACCTACTCCCCTATTATGCCACTAAATCCCCTGTTTTCTTTCTGCCTCTTAATGTTTCTTCAAAACCTTCGCCGCGCTCTTTTAACATTTCCCTTTATAGACCAGATTCTTATATGCGCCCTTCCCTTCGTGGTGCTATCAGCACTTCCTCTACTACCAGATTCTTTCCTGAATTCTTCCCTATTATTAATATTTCTGACCCCTCACTTGCTTCTATGGTACATTATATGGACATTCCTTGCATGCCCCCTTTACCTATCAATGTGCACAATGATACCCTGGGTTTGCCGTACATTCCCCAATCAGGCCTCAAGCGATGTCATTGGTGTCCCCTTGCTACCAAGCTTCTCTATGTGACCCAGCGATCTATTATGTATAACCATTCTTTCTATGATGTATCCATGGATGTTTTTAATGCCTCTGTTGTTAATTCCACTTACTACCCAGAACGTTCCACCCGGCTACAATTGAAACCTACCGTTACCATTTTAAATTACAAATACCCCTGTATCCAGGAAGTAACTCTCCATCTGGACCAACGTCCTTTTCCTCTTACATCTTATCACAGTACCCCCTATGGTTGTTCTAATCTATCCATTTCTCACTCTATTCCCCGATACCATATCGCCGCAGCTGATAATAGATCCATTAATTGGTGGCTCCATGCTGGTATGGACTTTTCTAAATGGCCCTCACCACGCAAATTTGGCTATTTACCTTACTATTTTTACATGGTAGCCCCAGGGCAAAATAACAAATGGTATATGTATGATATGATCTCCCATTCTATCCTTAAGAACAAAACAGACTTGGTTGATAATTACAGATTTTCTGAGATTTATGAAGTTAAGATGGATCATGAGATGTGTTATAGAACTACCAATTTTGAACCTTGTCTTATTCATCGGGGTGGTTTTAATGAGACCCACTCATGAATTACAGCCCATTTCCCCAGATCTGTTTTGTTTCCACCACATAACCTACCTGTTACCCATACTGCTCCTATGTACTTACCTCTTCTGTATGCTCCTACTCGCTTGCTTGTCCAACCCTCTATCACTCCCATACACCTAATCCTAGACCTTCATGAATTCGCGTCTAATATGGACCCTTGTAAAACCTCTGTGGCTACTATTCTTCCTGATTTATATTATAGCCCTAATGGTGGTATGAACCTCAGACGCCCTCTACAGGCGGCTGCTGTCGGCGCCTTTTTGGCTGGCGCCGCTATTGGAGCTTTAATTGCTGCAGCTATGACTGAAGAACTTAGAGCTGAAATCAACTCCGTTAGAGCGCTCACCAATCAACACACAAGAATCATACATGGAATTTCCAGAAATATGCACACTATGAGCGTCTTGCTACAGAAACTCCAGGCTGAACAACAGGTCTTACATTCTGAACTCCGTTCCCTCCAACAATCTTATACTACTACTACTAACATGATGCAGGCTGCTATAACTCACCTCCAACAACAACAGGAATGCCATCACGTGGAAGCATTGCTTCAGGCATCTTTCACTGATCTACGCACACTCTTCATCACGGGAATTGGACAAGAAACCGCATCAATGATAACCATACTGGACCCTACCAAAGAAAGCCACTGCGACTCTGGACGTTGCTCTTTACATCTTTGGGAAATCTCTACTTCTACTGCTATTGTGGCTTACAAAACTAAACCTACACCTCGGAGAATTCATGACTCATGGGTTCTCCCTTTGGAAGACATGTATTGGGCTCAACTTGACAAACATTCTTGGTTTATTCCTTCTTCCTCCGTTTGGCACCTTGGAAAACAAACGGCTTTGACCTTTCAGGTTATTTCTGATAAACCTCCTACTACGGACGTTGTAGTACATCTTCCTGCTTCATCCATTGCTGATTTGGGAAATTACAGGATTCTCACCTGTCATCACTCCAATTACTCTATCACCCGATGGCAGAATGTTACCTATAATGATACAGTCTACCTGGATCCTGGTTGCCACCTATCTTCCAACGTCATCCGTGTGCTTCATAATGACCTTAACAAAGCTACAACCACTCATGTTTCCATCATCTCCAACCACACCTTTGGACTTGGAATTTTCTTCAGGACACCGGCTTATCAACAAGATTTGATGCAGAAACTTCAGTCTTCCATCTCTGCTTTGAACAGAGTATATGAACAAAATGAGAAAGTATACAAAGCATTCAATGACTCTATTGCCAAGGATCTCCGTCACCTGGATTATTCTTTGAACGAAGTTAAAGCCCTCGTGGATAACTCTTATCTTATCCCAACGCACATCTTTTCTTC
This sequence comes from Sciurus carolinensis, assembly GCF_902686445.1. Lineage (NCBI taxonomy): Eukaryota > Metazoa > Chordata > Mammalia > Rodentia > Sciuridae > Sciurus > Sciurus carolinensis. The sequence continues at coordinate 218,171 of NW_025920307.1, read as the reverse complement.
CAGTACTACTGACTGTTCCTTTATTGGTTTCTTCCGCAGGCTGATAGCTGCTGACTTCGCCTGCATTACCAGATGGAACCCATTCCATTGGCTCAAAGAATCATTTACTGTTGTTTGTTTCCTTTTAGGTGCTTTCTTCATCATTAAAATTTTGCTTTGCTTCTGCAATAACACCACTTCTTCGAAGTATAATGAACTCCGCAAGGCCGAACTGTACAACCCCCGGCATTACCTACCGCCGGAGATACCACAACCACCATAGACGTAGCAGACGCCTGGAAAGAGCACGCATATTTGAACTGGAACGAATCCATCATGCTTCCTGTCCACTATGCATCCAATTCCATGTATATGACTTTTTCAAACTTGCAGCTCTAAAAACTTATACCACCTACTCCTTTGATATGTTATCACATATTGTTAAAAGCTTAACTCCAACATTGTTACCATGCAACCTTTGCTCTTATGTTTGCCAACAACCTCACAACCCTTATGTTTTCTCACCCCTTCCTTCTCCATATATGATTCTCAACCATCTTTGGTTTCATAAACATCCACCTTCCCTTTTGCTTGCTGATTGTTATTATATTAAGTTCCCTTACCATAACCAAGCCCTTTTAGGTCTTCTATTTGTTTCTTTGAATAATCCTGATGCCCCTAGTATAAAAGCATGTGACTGGTTCTTGTCCTTGGAACATTCTTTTCAGCCTCATACTATGAATTTCTTTCTTTCTCTTTTATCTTTCAGAAATAAGTCTGTTGTACACCCCCTTTCTTTCTTGGCTCTTAAAGCCATCATGCGACCCTATCTTATTAGGCTTACTAAGTATGTCTACTTACATTATACTTTACCTCCTCTTCTATCCTCTCGCACGGACCCTATTCCTCTATTGAACTCTCTCTCTTTCTCTCTTCCTTAGTACTATCTACGTACCTTCGTCTATTCCTCGGGACACACTCATGGAACACCTCTTCTGGCGCTATGTGGTGGGCCTCCCCCGGTCTTCAAGCCCCAAATTCATCGCCATCGACGGCTCTGTTTTTGATCTTAATCGCCTTCCTCCTTCTGTTCTCCCCGATAGCCATCAGGTTTTCCTCTATAAATTTTGCAATAAAACACTCCCCTCCTATGTACTTAACCTGCCAGGCCATGAAAACCTCCTCCATCTCCTTACCAAATATTGTTATGTTGGAGACCTGGTACATTTGTGTGGAGCGGCGACGCCCCTCCTTGGGGGTCGCCCCCGCTCCAGGGGACGGACTGAATGGAGCAAAGATTTGTAAATGTAAAACAAGAGCTCTCTAAAGCTCAGGCCAGGAGGAGTGCTTTGTAAATGTAAAACAAGAGCTCTCTAAAGCTCAGGCCAGGAGGAGTGCTTTGCAAATGTAAAACAAGAGCTCTCTAAGCTCAGACTAAGAGGAGTGCTTTGCAAATGTAAAACAAGAGCTCTCTAAGCTCAGACCAGGAGGAGTGAACTGATACTAATTATGCAAATTAGGTAACCCTAAGCTGTAAGACTAGATAAAGTACTAAGAGGAGTGCACTGATACTAATTATGCAAATTAGGCAACCCTAAGCTGTAGGACTAGATAGAGTACTAAGCTGTGTGTGGTAGATAAGATATGCTCTGTGTGAAACATATAAAAACCCCGGATTGTGACCCTGCTGGGGGCTATACCTGCTCTGCGACCGTCTGCGCACGGTCACGGTCAGGTCATTAAGCTGGCTGGCGTGCCCCCCTGTGTGTGAGAGCATCATAAAATAAACCATTTGTTGGTTTGCCATCTCCGTGTGATCGTGTCCTCAATCCCGTACGTCTCGTCGTCCTCTGATTGGCAACTCAGAGAAATCTAGCTGCCCTTCAAGACAAAGAAGCGCTGCGGTGCTGCTCGCTTCAAGTGCCCTCTGTAGCCCCTGGAAGGAACCTGGCCTTGCTGTCACCTCGATTTTAGACTTTCGGCCTCCAAAACGGTAAGACTGTGACTGTGGGTTGTTCTAAACCACTGAGTCTGTTGTGACTTGTAACGGCTACTATCCGCTAGCATAGTTCACATACAAATGCAGACTAGTGTGACCTTGGCCAGTGCAAAGTCATTCATCATGAATTTCCAGACTGGGGTCTAATGCAGGGTTGTCACTGCTCCCAGGACAGCGAATTGTCTCTCTAGAGAAGATCTGGAGAGTAGTGTTGGGGCTAGGCCCATGGTGGGCCCTCGATTGGGATTTAGTGGGTGGGGGCTGGGGATCCTGGGACCAGCTCACGTCCCCTCCCCTCCCAGTAGACCTCCTGGTCATCCTGGGACACAGTATCCATGAATCCAGAAAATGTGACCCTGGGAGATGCTTTCCTGACTTGAACTCAGACGCTACTGTGGAAGGGAGGTTGGGGGTCACCCCATGACCATTGTGCTCAGCAGGGGCGCATCATTTAATAGGTGGGAATGCAGAAGCCCAAGGACATTAAGTGACTTGCCCAAGGTCATTAAAATGAGCATGAAAGGGAAGGTATGTCGGGCCAGTGTTCCAGCCTCCTGGCCTCTGTCACTTGAATTTCTGTGTGTCCTGGTCTCTGCCTGTGGGCCTCCCCATCTCCAGCACCCTATACCACAGGAGCCTCCAGCCCTGGAGAAACCAGCTCCCCAGCCAGATCACTGGGGTCCCCATGGACAGCCCACCCCAATCCCTCTCCCAAGAGGGACTCTGCAGAAGAGAAATGGTAATTTCCTGTAAGTCAATGATGGAATGAGAAATGATCCCAGGATAAAATATGTCCCATCTCCTGTTTGGCTTGGACATGAGTCCAGGGACGTGGGCGCGGAGTGGGTGAGGGGGGTGCAGACAGCAGAGCTGGGGAGGGGCAGGAGGGTCCTCAGGCCGCCAGACATATGAAGTGGGATCCAGAGCCCTTGCAATGTGTAGGACAGAGCCTAGGTGTCCACTCTCAGCTCTGGAACACAGGGTCCAGGTCTGTCTTAGTCACCATAGCATCCCCAGGGACTGGAATGGTGCCTTGTGCAACATCTGTTCTCAGGAGCTGCTGGCTGTAGGCAGGATAACTTGGAGTTCAGAGAACTAGAACCCCGCAGCCCCAGAGCTGGGGATCCTGGCTGCCACCTTCTGTCTCTGGGTTGTGCTTCACCATCTCCAATCTACCTGCCAGGCCCTTGGTAAATAAAGCCTGCATTAACTGCACCTGGACTCTGGATTTCGTCCTGTGCTCAGATCCCTTCTCCCTCCCTTTTCAACCATTCACCTCACTTCTCTAAGCCTCAGTCCCTCCTCTGAAAACTGCATCCATATAAGAACTCATTGGCTATTAGCAGGTTATATCAGCCATTTACACTTTAGTATGAACAAGAGGTAAAAGTATTTGACTTTTTTTTTTTTTTTTTTTTTTTTGGCGTCCATGCTGGACACTCTTCCAAGCAATTTCCATGTAAATATTTATTTTATTTTCACAATAACTCTATGAAGTTCAAAAAGGGAAGGGAATCCCTGGTAAGGGGTTGAGTCAGGATTCAACCCAAGGTCCAACTGCCTGCAAACCTTGGACATTTAGCACCCTGTTACGTCTACAGATAAAATCACCAATGGACCCTTAGGAGCTTAGAGTGGTTTCTTTTCTAGTCCAGAGTCCAGTGCTTCTCTGTACCAGGTGAGGGAAATTATTTCCTGAATCAGCAGGGTTCTGGTGGGGCCCAAGAGTTTGCCCTTCTATCCAGCTGCAGGGTGGCTCAGGCTCTGGCTCTGCTTGGCATAGTGAGGTCCTAGACAGTAGGATCACCTTATGGGTTTCCTTCTCCTCTTTCTCCTCTCCTTCTACTTCTCCTTCTTTACCAAGTGTTGAACCCAGTAGCACTCGACCACTGAACAACCTCCCCAGCCCTATTTTGTATTTATTTAGAGACAGGGTCTCCCTGAGTTGCTTAGTGCCTCACTGTTGCTGAGGCTGGCTTTGAACTCACAATCCTCCTGCCTCAGCCTCCCGAGCTGCTGGCATGACAGGCGTTCGCTGTCGTGCCCCACTTCCACGTTTCTCCTTAAACAGAACCGCGACAGGGTTTTGTGAGCATGTCTGGTGGCAGGTGAGGCTGCAGGCACTACTCATGTCCTGAGGTTCTTTCAGCTTCAACACCACCCCAGGTGAGGTGCGGGGTGGAGAGGCTGTCAACCTCTGCGGGAAACCAGTGCAAAGAGACGTGGAGGAATCTCAGCTCCACCCCTTCCCCAGGCCTAAGAAGAACCGCAACTCCCAGGCAGTCTCCGCTTAAAAATGATGTTGTGAGTGGCCACTCAGTATTCCAGGGACCACGCTGGACTTGATACATCAGAGGCTGAAGGCTCACACGGCCCCATTAGCTGCAGACTTTAATTTCCCTTCGGGGCTGGTGGTTACAATGGAACTACAGGAGCAATTACAGCCTTCCCCTCGGCTGACAGTCTGCCCCGATCAATAACAGCCCATCTCCAGCATTGACCTCATTTGTCAGGAGACTCCAGGCCACCCAGGGCCCATCCCTGCCGCTGCAGCCCTCTTTGTGGGGTGAATGCGCGGGGCCACCTTCCACCGGCCTGAGACCCTACCCTGGTCTGGTAGATGGAGAGGCTGAGATGGAAGGAGACCCAAACTGGACCGGGTCCTCTAGACCTAGGGTGCAGTGCAGGGAAGGAGGAAGACAGGGTCCTTGTCCCCATGTGGAGACCCAGGTAAAGAAGTAAAGGGTTCAGAGGGGAGGGTGAGGTGGTGACTTTTGGGCAGTCCTGAAGGACCTGAAGGAGGCATCATGGGATCTGAGGTAGCGCCTTCCAGGGGGACGAAACCGTCAGTTCAAAGGCCCTGAGGTGGGAAACAGTTCATGGAGGGAGGAGCAGCAGCGAAGGGGCCTAATCCTGCATGGTGACTGAATGGAGCTGGAAATCAGGGCTTCAACCAGCAGAGGCTTTGGATTTTGCTTTGGAGGGCATGGGGACCCGGCTGGTTTTCTGCAAGGGAATGGGTCACTGGAGAAGTGGCTCGTGGAGTGGAGCCAGGGCCAAGGTAAGACAGGAGCAAGGCCTTCTGAAGCCCGGGGTCAGGGCCCACTTCTGCCAGGTTGTTTTTCAGGAGCATCTGGTCATGGATTCAGGATCCAATGCCTGGGGTCAGTACTTAAGGCCCCCAGTGACCAGAAGAAGGAGCTGAGACCAGAGCTTCCTGTGGCCTTCAGCCTGGGCTGGAGTCTGGGGACCTGCAGTCCCTGTTTTTCTTTCTTTTTTCTTTTTTTTTTTTAATTAAAATATTGTTTTCATTTTGTGGCCCTGGCTTACCAGGGATGTTCCAGAGCCTCCCAGCAAGCCTTGGGTCCAGGATCCAGGGCTATTGTTCCCTTTTGACAATGGCAGGCACACGAGGCCATGAGGTCTTCCCCCACCAGCTGCAGGGCCAACCCTGTTCTCCGCACAGCCAGCCACAGGCCTTGGAAGCACACCTCTGGCACTTGCTGAAGGCCCTGGAGACTCCCCTCCCCCTCCACACTTCACTGTCATTCAATCTTCTCTGCATTCTTTTTTTTAAATCTGTCATTCTTCCCTTGATTTATTAACAAAACCATTATTAAATCCTGCTCCAGGCTAGGCAGTGGGAAACTGATAAACAGAGACACAAAAAAGATTGGGGTGGGGAGAAGTTGGTGGGGAATCCAACTACCAGGGCCAGAAAACGGGAAGGAAGGGAGCAGATTTCAAAACAAAGGATGCTCTGTCTTTAGCAAGTGAAATCATATCGAGGAAGTAATATTTATGATATCCATAAAGAGACCTGCGCAGGCCATGTGCAGGGCCAGATGGAGGCCCAGATGTGCAGACAGCCGGATCGTACCTGTTAGATGGGGTCTGGGCCTGTGAGTTAGAGCCCTGCAGTCAGGGAGGATATGGAGGCTGTGTCGTCAGTGGCTGCCTCTTCTGGCAGTCTCAGAGATGGGGGCCCTCAGAGACAGGGAGAGCAGAGCCAGGGTCCCTGCCACAGCAGAGGCAGCTAGGGTGCTCCAGGGTCGTGCAGGGGAGAGATGGCCCAAGACAGGACGGGTTTGTGGGAGGAGTGTAATAAGAAGGGGCGGGAAAGGAAGTGAGGCAGGAAGGGGAGAGGCTACTGGGCAGAGTGTCTGGGTCCTGCTTGTCCCAGGGTGACCAAGCAGGGACTGGTAGGGACTGAAGTCCAGTACACACTGCACCACCAAGCTGCCCCTCCTGGACATCAGTGAGGCCTGACCAGGGGGAGCCTCTTGCTCTTCTGCACATAATGTCAAAGCGGCTGGCCACATCCCACCTGGTCCTAGAGGCAAGGGGGGAAGGCCAGAGGGAGACAATGGCTGGGTCACTCGTTCTCAGGGCTGATGGATGACCATGCCCTTCCCACCAGCAGCATCACCCTGAGCCCCCACCAACACTGGGAAGCCTTGACCACTGTCCACGTCTCCCAAAGGGAGCTCCAAACTCCTCTCGGAAACTTGGAGCTTAATCTCCAAGCCAAGTCCTCGCTGGATCAGTGCCCCTGGTCAGCGGCCCTTTTGGTGGTCTCACCCTGCATGCACACCTCTCTGCACTCAGGATTCCCATGTTTTGAATCCCTGTCGCTCATCCCGAGTGAAAGAACCCCAACATTCTCTTGGGGTTGCCTCTTGAATCCTCATTGTGGATGAAGACCTTAATGGTGCACTGGGACTCGGTGCAGGCAAGTGGCCATTGTAGGCAGTGGTCTGGACAATGACCTAGAATGTCTATGGTCCTAGTCTATCCACTGTCCCTTCTCCTGTCTTCTTTCATAAGGGCACTTACATTCCTTGAAAGTCCCACCCTTCTTCCATCCACAATCCTGAGGACTCCTGTTGTCCCGTCCCTCCCCTTATCACAAGAGATGAGTCTGTTCCTCCAGGTCACAGTGATTAGTCCATGACCCTCACCTTTTAGTGACAGCTACTTCTGTGACTTGTTGCAACTCTCAGGAGAGGGACTCTCTTTCTTCCAGCAGTGGGGAGCAAACAACGCAAAAGGAGTTGTAATCTCTCCCAAGGGAGAGAGATCCCAGTCTTTGGAAGAGAGCCCAGTCAGAGAAAAGCAGTCAGGAGGTGAAACAAAAACATGGGCACCTTGAACTAGCCAGACCTGAAGCTAACCTTTTTTACTCACATAGACCAATCCTTCCCTTTCTAGGTGAAGAATTTCCTTCCGGTTTCTGGCCCATTTCATTGAAAGAAAATTCATCAATAAGCAAAGGTTCCCAAGTCTAGCTCTTTGTTAACCAATGCTGAAACAGAAAAAGAAGACTTTAAATTAGGAATTAAAAGACCTGAGTTTTCTGATCTGAGGATGCTTGTTTTCCCTCGCCAGGCATAGTTATCTCTTATGTAAAATATAAGTTCTCTGTTTTTTTAAGTTTTTCCTTCTTTATTTTAAATGATTTTTTTTCTTTCAATTTTGTGCCAAGCAGTGGCTTCCTGGGGTAAGAAGTAAGGACTGTGTTGTGGTGTACTGGACCCCTCTGCCACTCCTGTAATCTCCAGACCGCTCCCAATCTTCCCCATCCTGCAAGTGGAAGCTCCCACCCTTGGGCACCAGGAGGATTCTGCCTGGAATCCCAGGGTACCTGATCACTGGCGAGAGAACCCCCACAAGTCCCCTTACTTCTCTGAAGGCCCGTTTCCTCACTGCAGATTGGGCAACCAGAGATCAAGCAGACCACCTTCTGAGCATGGACACCTCTGATCATAGGCCTCTTAAGTCAGGCCCCATGCTGTCCCATTTTGCAGAGGATGAAAACAAGGCTCTGAGAAGTTAAGATTCACACCTGAAGTGAAGACCTGGGCTGGGACTGGACCAGATCCAGGTGATTCCAGAGCTGAAATTCCAACTCACACAGGACACATGAATATCTAAGCCACAGCCCACATGCGAATGATGCCCCAGAGAGCGGATCAAGGAGTGCTGCCCAGAAGAATTTCCCAGACATGCAGCTCTGCTGTCCAAAACAGCAGCCTTCATATGGCTCTGGTGACTGAGGACCTGAATTTTAGATCTGACTTAATTTTAATCATTTAAATAGAAGAGCCAGGGCCTTGTACATTTTATTGCCTGAGATCAGATGTGCCATTCCCTGAAGGGAATTATTTGTAAACACATAAATTCAGAATCCAGATGGCCTTTTATATAAAATTAATTAATTAATTGTGGTACTGGGTATAAACCTGGGGACACTTTACCCCTGAGCTACATCCTCAGCCCTTTTTAAATTTTTTCTTCATACACCACACACACACACACACACACACACACACACACACACACAAAGAAAGTATGTATATAAATATAAAGAAAAAAACGTGGGTTTTGTTTGGGAGGATTTGGTTTTGGGGTTAGGAATTATTTCATTTTGTTTTGTTTTGAGGCAGGGTCTTGCTCAGTTGCTGAGGCTGGCCTCAGAACTTGCAATCCTCTAACCTCAGCCTCCGGAGTCACTGGGATCACAGGTGGGCACCGTGGCTCCCAAGGCACAGGGCTCTGTTTTTACATCTCAGTGGGTCATTGACTGGCTTTGACCATGGGAGGTGACTTACTCTTCCTCCACAGGGCGTCAGAACTTTCATCCATCCATAAACCCCACCCAACGGAGCTCCTCCCACATCAGGGTGGTGCCAGGTGCAGAGAATACGGTGCTGAGCCAGACGGAAATGGACTTGGCCCTGGAGAAAGGTCCAGAATCTGATGCTTGTCTGTTAATGCAAATGACATGCAGGAGGCAGGAACACAGCCTGGCCCACCATGCATGCTGATGAAGTGGCATCTCAGTCCAACAGACGTCTCTGGAAGGAACTTTGGCAGGGTCTCCAGAGCATGTTGTATTAACTTGAGAAAGTTGGAAGGGTTATGCAAATAGTCCTGTTGAATAAAGAATATTCCTAGTAAAATCATTATGCATGATGGTTTCCCCTCTGCATAAGGTGGCAAAAAATATCTCCCTGGTGCCAATTATGTGCTTGTTAGCACTGACATTCTCAGTGCCATTACACAGAATGGGTGCTGTTTATGTACCAGCTACCCTGGGTTCCATTGTAATTTTTTCTGTGTTTACAACCCGGTATAATAAATGCCATTTTTTTTCAAATGTTAAGGTATTTGGTATTTAATCTATCATTAAGGCTTGGAATACGTTGGCCCCTGAAGGACACTTGCACCCAAACACGGTCCAGTGTGTGGGGAGGGAGAGGACCTGGGAGCCTGGACGACAATGGGATCAGGAGGCAGGATCCATTTCTGACACTCTGTCCTTGAACACGGAGCTTCCCTCCCAGGGCCAAATTGTACCATGTGTGCTGAGACATGATCTGATCCCAAAATTTCCAGAGCCCTTTTTGCAGGCTTGATTGTGTATCAGTCTGCAGAGAAGCTTGGCTTGGGCAAAATGGAGAAAGAAGAACAGAGAAACAGGGAGGATGGCACGGTGGGGAAATGATGAATTATCCAGTAAATTCTATGGAGGAGTCCAATCACTCTGTGAGGTCCAAGAGCAATCGGGCTGGATTAGGACCTCACACTGCATATAAAGCTAATACCTTAATAGAAAAGTAAATACTGGACAGAAAAGAGAGGAGGATATTTTTGTGATCTTAAATGGAAAGGGAGGGGATTTCTTAAAAGTATCCTAATATCAGAGCTCATGGATTAAGGACAGAGTTGCTGACATCCTGCTTAAGGCATGTGTCACCTGGATGCCATGGATAAAGTTAGCACTTGCTCACAAGTGAATGAGAGATTTTCAAAGAAGAGCTACCTAGAAAATGTCCAAAAGCAAACCTGGAAGTCAGGTGAGCAAGATTTATTAGTAAAAAGTTCACCAAAAAGATGTGGGAGGAGAGAAAATTGCTAATAATTATAGAAAGGTGTATAGAAATAACTAATGAGGTGTAGAATCAATCCTTCCTTCCTTCCTTCCTTCCTTTCTCTTTCTTTCTTCCTTCCTTCCTTTCTTTCTTTTCTTTTCTTTTCTTTTCTTTTCTTTTCTTTTCTTTTCTTTCTTTTCTTTCTCTCTCTCTCTCTCTCTCTCTCTCTCTCTCTCTCACTCTCTCTCTCTCTCTCTCTCTCCTCTCTTTCTTTCTTTCTTTCTTTCTTTCTTTCTTTCTTTCTTTCTTTCTTTCTTTCTTTTTCTTCTTTTTTGGGGTGGCAGGGTACCAGGGACTAAACCCAGGGAACTTAAACACTGAGCAACCTCCCAAGCCCTTTTTATTTTTTATTTAGAAACTGGGTCTCACTGAGTTGTTCAGTGCCTTGCTAAGTTGCTGAGGCTGGCTTTGAACTCGTGGTCTTCCTGTCTTAGTCTCCCAAGCTGCTGGGATTACCATGAAGCAGCCCATTGTCCCCATTTGATGAACAGAAGTCAGAGAGAAATATAGTATCAAGTCTTGGCCACGCTAAGAACCCTCTGACCAGACCTGGTGACATTCCCCATGCAGATACCTGGGAGCCCAGTGTTCGCATTCCTGGCAATAGAGCTGCAGCTATTTCACAGGCAAATGGGCATGAAGGTGCTCAGTGCATGCTTGTCATGTACCCATGGCAGGAGACAAACTAGGAAGTATCCTGCAGCTGTCAGAAGAAGCAAACAGATCAATTGTCAGTGACATTGGTGGATCTAAGAAACTCAGCTGAGCAAAAAGAGAGTCAGAAAGAACTAGGAGCCACTTTCATAAGCCACAGAGGCCCGCGCCCCATACACACCCCTTTGAGGGTGCACACGTGGTGGGTTCTCTTGGGTTCTGCATCCCAGGGATGCTGAGTGTCAGAAATACTTGGGAAAGATAAACTGAGACATCAGGGAGCATGCACAGGCATGTTTGATGTCATTATTCCTGAACAATACAGTAGAACAGCTATTTACATAGCCTTTACATCATATTGGGCATTTAAGTCTTCTAGAGATGATTTAGATGACCCGGGAGCATCACATAGGTTCTATGCAAACACTCTGCCATTTTATATAAAGGACTTGAGCATCTATGGGTTGTGGTGTCCTTGGGGGTCCTAAAACCAATCCATGACAAATGGTAGCAGGTGGGTGTATATGTCTGTGGTCGGTTGGTGGGTTGAGTACATAGAAGGCAGGAGGAGGGGGACAGGAAATGGAGGAGGGTGCAATTTACAACAACAGAAATGTCCTCGAAGTTAGTATACTCAGTACAAGAAGAGAAAGAGAGGGAGAGAGTGAGGGAGAGAGAGAAAGAAAGAAAGAAAGTAAGAAAGAGAGAGAGAAAGAAACAAACACCCAGATGCGGTTGTGCATGCCTGTAATCCCAGCAGCTCGGGATGCTATGGCAGGAGAATCGCGGGTTCAAGGACAATCTCAGCAACTTAGTAAGTGCCTAAGCGATGCATGGAGACACGTTCTCTAAATAAAATACAAAATAGGGCTGACGAGGTGCCTCAGTGGTTAAGCACCCCTAGGTTCAATCCCCAGTACCAAAAAAAAAAAAAAAAAAAAAAAAAAAAAAAAAAAAAAAAACCCACAGAAAATAAGAAGAGCTCGTAAGGACATGGAGATCCTAGGACCCTGTTGCACTCAGTGAAGATGTGGTAAAAGGCATGCTTGTTCCTCTGACAACTAAACATGGAGTCACCCTAGGGCCCAGCTATCCTACTTTTGGATCAATTTCCAAATATCTCCAAATATCTCCAAATACCTGCCCCGCAACACTGCAGGGTTGCAAAGAGATATTTGTACACACACCCACCATCAGTCACATTATTCGCCACAGTGGAGAGGCAAAGCCACCCAAGTGTCTGTCAGAAGTTGAATGGATGAGCAGAATCCCTAAGGTGGAATATAACTCACCCTTCAAAAGAATGAAAATTCTGACACATGATACGGCTTGTGTGAACTTGGAGGATACAATGCTGAGTGTCACAGGAGATAAATACCGCATGACTGCACTTGTATGAGGCACCTGGGGTCAATGAATCCACAAAGTCCTCACAAAGGGTGGTTTGCATGGGTTGGGGGCAGGGTCAGTGGGAGGGATTCAATCCATGAGCTCCTGTTTTGTGTGATGAAAAATTCCTGGGATTGGTTGAACAATGATTTGACTACACTTGATACTATTAAACAACTGAACACCACAACACAACTAACCCCAGGAGTGATCTGGATCTGCAAGTGGTCATCTGTCCCCAGTACACCTTCTGATGGCTCCCCTCAGGTTGGGACAAAGTGCCTCTAATAACTGGCTTATTAACCCTGAGTCACTCCCTCCCCAGGGTCCTGCATGGACCACTCACCTGGCCAAGAAGAGGTGGGCCCAGAACTCCTCACTCTCTGGCACCCCATCTGCAATCTCACAGCTCCAGTGTGAGAAGCCTTCATTATTCAGAAAGTGAGTGTCAACTCATTTGGGGATTCCTGTTAATCCAGAGAAACTCTCATGTTTTAAGGGGATTTGGAAAACAGCCATGTGGAAGGTAGGTGTGGGGATCCCCAACTTCAGACAAGGAAATCAGGTTCATGGAGCTGTGGTCCTGGAATTCTTCAGTTGTTCAGGGTAAGAAAACCCAGCCTTCAATGAGACTCTGCTTGACTCTCAGGATACCAGCAAGCTTGTCACCCTGAATGCTTTTGAAGAATGACAAATGTCATTCTTTCTGTGCCTGGTGCTTTTGGATCTGTGCCACAGACTGCATTTCTAATACTAATTGATGCTTCCCTCCAGGGACTGTGCATCTTGTGACAAATCTGAACCAAGCTTTTGAATAGAGTGGGTCAGGATATTCCCCCAAGACCTGGAACATCAGGACTCCTGCTGCCATCAGGAATACCTACAGAGCTCAGAGGGAGGACCCTTCTGGAAGGTTGAGGATCCATGGCTTCTTCAAGCACACTGAGGTCCAACTTCCAAGGATAGATTGTGAGAAAAGAAAAGAGTCCATGCAAAAGATTCCTCATTTTGGGGTGGGGGGGTAAGGGGGAGTACCGAGGATTGAACCCAGGGACTCTCGACCACTGAACCACGTCCCCAGTCCTATTTTTTATTTAGAAACATGGTCTCACTGAGTTGCTTAGGGCCTCACTGTGGCTGAGGTTGGCTTTGAACTCACAATCCTCCTACTTCAGCCTCCCAAGCCACTAGGATGATAGGTGTGTGCCACTGGGGCCAGGTTCTTCATTCTTAATAAGTGAAACCCCACGTCTCCTGCCCATTCCCTCAGTCATCCTCTTAGCCCCCATCCATCCAGACCACCCTCATCTCTCACTGGATGACTCTGGTAGCTCCTTCAGTGGATGACTCCACATTTTCTCCCCCGAATCCCTGGGCAACATTTGAATTATAAAATTCAGATTTGGTCTTGCCACTCCAATGGCTCTTTCAAAACAAGACCCTCCTCTTACCATAACCTGCTGGGTCTTGTGCAGTCTGACCCCTGCCACTCACCCTGGCCCGCTCTGCTCTGCCATTGATGCTCAAAACACAGCAAGGTGCGCTGTGTCCCGCCTGTGTGCTTCCATTTCTGTGCATCGCCTCGGCCTGGGTTGTCCTCCTCCAGCCCCGACAGAGACCCTGACTAACCCCTAAACATCCTGAAGACCCTGCATTTTCACCCCTGTCAGGAGCAAGCTTTCCATACCCACCACCACCAGGCTGGTGCATGGACATATGCCATCACAATAACCCATGCATCAGGCTTCCACAGGACTCCAGCTGCCCAAGGGGATGCAATTGTACTGGGTGAACTGGGATTGGCGCAGAGTTGGGGAAGGATGTGGGGTGCAGGGGCAGGGATGGGTGGTGGAGTTCACCCAGTTGCGTGCAGCACCAAGAGCAGCGACTTCATGCTTCACAGCCAAGCTGTGGGCAGATGTATTGCAGACCCTGGATGGAGCCCAGCCACTGAATGTTTCTCTGCTCCCCAAAGAATCTTCAGTAAAGCCATTTAATGGGTCCCTAACCCAGAGGGGAACAGACACGGAGCCAGGGTATGGGTGCCAAAGATGGTACCCAATGAAGAAAGACCAGGGCTCACACAGAGACATCCTCTGACTGTCCGTGAGAACCCCCACTTGTTCTTGATCTAAATATTTGTTTTTTTTTCACTATTTTTCTGATTCAAAAAGAGAGACCCCCCCAAAGGCTGAAGGGAAAACCACACACAAAAGGTGGTATTGTGGAAGGTAGGGGAAGGTCAAGGACATGGCAAATTTGACTCCTGGGTCATCGATTAGTTGTGTGACATTGGACAGGTCAGATGTCTCTCTGAGATTCAGCTTCTGACAGTACAGATGTCAGGAACGAATGGACGGTGGGTGTGTTCATTCATTCAGTGAGTGTTTGCCTCTGGAGATCAAGAATGGCAAAGCAAGGTGCTTCTTTCCTCAAGGAGTTCATGACCCAGAGAGCGAGGTAGACACCAACCAGAAAGATCGGGTGAGTCACAGGAAGGAGGAGGTGCTGAACTTGGAGGACCACATGAGCCATAATTTGGGGGACTTTATTCCTGAGATCTCTGCCACACAACACACCCAGACATCCTTCATTGCTGCACTGATGAAGGAATTTGGTGCTCACAGCCCTGGGTGCCAGAGTCAGATACTGCTCCTGCCCAAGGGTCCAGAAGGCAGGTGCCACCCCTGGGCCCCTAGGGTTCCTCCCCCTCCACCCTAATCCCCCTGCTGCCTCAGCCCTGAGCCTCCCACTGTCCCCCATTTTTCCCTCTGTACGTCTCACCTTTCATTTCTGACCAAATTTCAGATGACAGGAACACTGATAAATTAATGATTGTAATTAAATAAAAATTGACTGTGCTAATAAATTATTATGAAATGGCCTGTCAGGTTTTTTAATGAAATGCAAAAGGCCATGGTAATGAGATGAGTGTGTGCACTTTTTCAGCCAAGATGTGAAGAAATGCATGCATGGGATGCTCAGGGGGTCCACAAAGGAAAGAACATGGGGGAGGAAAAGCAGAGCTGGGGAGATGCTCAGGGGGGGCCCAAGGAGTTACAGTTTTTGTGGGTACCTACTATGTTAGATACTTAGCCCACATTATTTTACATTCTCTTATCAGCTCCCCACTATGTGACATCTTACTTCTGTACATGAGGAAACTGAGACCCAGAGAGGGTAAGAAACTACCCTGTGTGCACAGCAATAAGGAGATCTCACCTCCACATTTAGATTCCAGACTCCAGACCCCTCTTCTGACCCCTCATTATTCCTCCCTTCAAAAACTCAGAACTTAGAAGCCAGAAACACGGGTAACCTCTAATGCAGTCTTTTGATATCATGCTTGGGATTGGGTTACTTAAACTCTCTGAGCCTCAGTTTACCCAACTGTATAATGGAGACGGCTAAGTCTTTAACCTGATTTTTGTGCATGTGCCTGTATGAATGCACTGAGATGGTTGTATGTCCACACAAGTAACTTCAGGATCGTCCTTCACCTTCTCCAAGAGTTTGGCATAAGAAATTCTCTGTCAGACAGTCAAACTTTGCCAGACAAGGATCCAATGTCATGGAAGGAAGGCATGGGGGACCCTCATTCATGCCCTGTCCCAGTTCTATGGAGTGTTTGATATTACAAGGTTGTCCCCATTCTTCATAAACTATAGCCATGAATGTAAAGCAACCAATTTTTAAAACAGAATCATTTATCCCTGCACCAATTAAAAGTACCTGTTATTTAAGAAGGTAATTATGCTGTAATTAGGTTGACACAAGACATTAAGCAGATTATTATCAAAGCCAGGGAAATAGTAACTTCAAAGCAATTTCCCTTCTTGAAAGAGGCATTTACATGCTGCCACTGGAACACAGGCTTACTGGAGGCACTTTTTAATGCAGGGAAATGTGGTGTCTCACTCTTCTGAGGAGCTTGGAGCTTTATGGTGGGGAATGCCCACATTACCAATGAACTTGGGTGGCTGGGCTGCAGAAGCCTTCCCAGGAAACCCACATTCTGGGTCAAGGACTGGCGAGGCTTCACCAGCCTGGCAGAGGAGACTGACGAGAGAAACACTAAAGAAAATGTCCTCAGCAGCCATATGCAGGAGATCTTCATAGTCTCTTCTCGAAGCCCCAAAGGGTAAGGAAATGAGACTCCCTTGTGGGGAACAGAAAGAGGTTACTCCCCTCTAGTGCATTAAGGAGGGAGGGCACCAAATTTTCCTCTTCCAGAAAATGAAGGGAAAAGTGATATTCCTAACCATTTTGGGGTTCACATTATATGTTGGATCAAGTTACTTTTATTTCTCCAGGGCAATCATCTCTCAGAAGCGGGGTCCTTCCTCAAGACTCTGACCCTCTCCCTCACCATCTCCCTGCTTTCTCCCTTCTTTATCCTTTGCCCTACTTCCTGTTCTTCAAATTTATTTAATCCAAAACTTAATAATTACACCTAAGCATGGCGCAAGTGTGAGATCATTTGAGACACGATTGCAATGTGTGTACTGGGAAATCCAGACATCCACATGCAGAAAACTAGACTCCGCATCTCCCACCATAGGATCCACGTGCAAAAACTACACCTCACATCTCCCGTCATATGAAGTCAACACAAGATGATTTGCAGACCTGAATATAAGACACGAAACTACTAGAAAAGAACACAAAGGATACACTTCAATATATCAGTATAGTCAATGATTTATTTGGATCAGTCTTCAAAAGCCTTCCCAACAAAGTTCAACTAGACAATGGGATTACATCAAACTAAGGAACTTCTGCAGAGCAAAGGAAATAGTCAACAGAGCAGTGAAACAGCCCAGAGAGTGGAAGAAAGTACTTGCAAACTCGCCTCATATTTTCTGACCTGCTGGATTCCTGGTGGAGGCGGGATAGGAGTGGTGGATGAACCAGCTTAGCAGCTCCGCTTCACAGAGAACTGGGGTTTCAGGACCATGGTCAGTGGCACATGTATTTTGTTTGTTTGTTTGTTTGTTTTTGTTTACTTATTTGTTTTTGGCTCCTGCTCCCATCCTCAGCAAGTCCACCTGTTGCTGAGGTCCCATCTCAGTCACTTACCAACTGTGTGGCCCTGGAGGACTCATGCACCCTCTCTGAGCCTCAGTTTCCTCTCTTATGAAATCAGAGCATGTACCCTAAGGAACTATTGTGAAGAATTCATGTCCAATACTCACCAGGCAGTCCGAAAGATTGCAAGGTCCTGATACGTGAGAATTATTATTACTATTAACCTGCATTCCCTAATTCCTGACCTGTGTACTCCCATTAGTATGTAGAGCTCTGCTCTCTAAGAAACAGAAAAAATATATATATATATATACATTTACTGATATAAAAAGGCAAAAGAGAAAACCCAGACAGTTCAAGAACTAAATTAGGTCTCTCTCCTCCTGCATTCATATAAATACTGCCTATTTGATTTGGCCCACAAGGTACAAATTTCCTTTCCTGGGGAACCTTGCAATAGTACTGATTATTATACATGGCATTTATTAAGCATTTGCAAATTTACCAAGTGTGGCACTGAATGATATCAATTATGTCTCTCAGAACTCTCCACTGGTGAGACTACTGATATCATGTCAAATAACATAAACGGTACCCATTTTGCAGATGAGGCTCAGAGAAGACAGATGGTAAGAGCTAAGCCACGATTTAGCCCAGGTTCTTCTACCCTTAGACTTCACTAGAGATGCCTTCCTGCCCTCGTAGTTCACACAGTCTGGTGGAAAGGGAGACAGATATTCAGCAGATAGCTGTAAGTACTGGGTCCATGAAAGGTGTCAGAAAATGTGTCCTCTGTCCTCACCTCCTTCACCTTCAGTTTCCCATCTCTCCATGCAGGTGTTTAGAATGGTCTTCTCAAAGGGCCCACTGACTCAGCAGAGGCAGTCAGGGAAGGATCTGGGGTCCTGGGGTGTCCCCTCTCACCCTGAGGTCCCACGTTGTCACCACAGTGCATACCTGAGCCTCTTGCCTCCCCTCGAGAGCTCTGGAATCCAGTAAGGGAGAGAGGAGCTGCTCCTGGCAGTGGGACCTCAAGCCCATCCCGCTGTTGCCATGGCAACAGGGTTGGCATCAATCTTCCAGCCACTCTCTGCAGCTCTGCCTCCCTCCTGCTCCTGTTGTGTCTGTGAGCCCCAGCAGCAGGATGCAGGACCAGGCACTGGGACCAAGCCATGGGACAGGAAGTAGCAGGACGAGAAGAAAAGACAGGGTGGGGCTGGGCCTGGCTCAAGAAGGTTCTGGGAGGCATCCTGGGTACCCCACCTACTCCAGAAAATACTGTTCTCTCCTCTCTTTTCTTCTGGGTGAATCGGACTTGTGCTAGAGGTTTGCATTCTTTGTCCCCTTAAAGTTCAGTGGAGGTCTAACTTCCTGTGGGCAGTCTGCTATGATCCTCCCCTGTCCTGCCCCATCCACACACATCCCCAGGCCTCCTTCATCACAGCAGTTAGCACACTGCCTTCTTTGAATCAACCTCTTGATCCTCATAGTGGCCTCAAGGTAGGCTCTATCATTATCTATGTTTCTCATTTATCAGGTGGGCACACTGAGGTTCATGGAGACTCCTGCAGGATACCCAAGTGGTCCACAGGCAACTGGCCCCACTACCATTCGATTCCCCCCTGCAGCTGAAAATTCCAAGTCTTTCCACTGCACAAGGAGGCCTCAGGGATCTGTCTACAGAGCTCCAAGAGAGACCTCTGCAGCTAGCCATTGATTCGACTCATAAATTCCAGGAGGAGGGGATGCGACCAAGGCTGTGGATTGGATGTCAGCAGGGATTGGTCCAAGGTGTCCCGTGGCCTCTGGGTGCTCCCTTGAGTCCAGCTGATGGCTCAGGAATGTGGCCCATGATCCCTGCAGAGAGAAGCAATGGAATCATTGGGACCATGCAAGGATGAAGAAGGCCTTTTTCCAAGGGGATGATTCAAAATGGCCACATTCACAGAGTGCCACTCTGAGGGCCTTGGATTGACCACAAAAGCCCAGCTGCTCTGAGTCCTCACAGGAAGCTCACAGTGGTAAAATGCTTCTAGATCATCTCCCCTGACCCCTCCTAAAGACTTGAAAACTGAAACCCAGAGAAGGGTAGGAGCCAGTCCAAGTTCATCTAGCACCAGTAAGAGGTGGAGCCAGGACTCGAACCCAGACCTGCCTGACCTTTCATTAGCCCCCCATTAGAGTGGCCAGAGGGCTAAGCCATTAGACCTAGGGGTGACTGCACCTAGGCACCCATGGAAAAGAACCCATGTGGTTGACCAGGAACTGTGCTGAATACTTAATGTGCTTCAATTCAATTTTCAACACAGTACAAAACAGAGATGTCTACCAACCCCATCCACCAAGAAATAGAGACCTCTATCAGTTTCCCATGTCTGCTAAAATAAATTGCCATACACTTAGAGACTTCAAAACACCACAAGCACCAGGCATGATGGTGCACACCTGTAATAACAGTGGCTCAGGAGGCTGAGGCAGGAGGATCTCAAGTTCAAAGCCAGTCTCAGCAAAAGTGAGGCCCTAAGCAACTCAGTGAGACTCTGTCTCTAAATAAAATACAAAATAGGGCTGGGGAGGTGGCTCAGTGGCCGAGTGCCCCGAGTTCAATCCCCAGTACCCTAAAAATTAAAAAAAGAAAGAAAAAACACACCACAAGTTTATTCTATTACACTTCTGGGAGATCAGAAATCCAAACTGAGCCTCTCTGGTCTGAAACAAAGCTGTAGACATTTCCACCTGGAATCTGTAGGGAAACCAGTGTCCTCGCCTTTCCAGCTTCCAGAGGCTACCATAGTCCTCAGCCTGTGGCCCCTTCCCCCATCTTCACAACCAGCCACATTGGGCTGAGTCCTCACACTGCCATCTTTCTAGATCTCTCTCCCCTCCCTCATCCACTTTCCAGGGCCCGTAGCCATCCCCGGGGCCACACCTATCATACAGAATTGTCTCCTCCCTCTATATTCCACCTGAAAACCTAAGTCTTTTTTGCCAGGAAAACTAGCAAGGTCACAGGTGCACCGGGCCATGGAAACCTGGCTTCCCCGGAGCCAGGAGGCCAGACCTCCCGCAGGCCCTTGCAGATATGGTGGGATGCAGCACCTTCCCCTTCTGGGCATCAGGATGAAGCAGACCCCAACTCACTACAGCCACAGGCCGCCCCTTTCCACCCTCCTGCTGCCTCCGCTCCCCAGGGCTTCTGGCCTATGGTGACCATTCCCTACCCTCTACTTCTGAGGTCGCTGGTTAGCAACATTGATGCTTCAACTGACACACAGTTGCCCTGGGGTTCAGACACTGTTGTTACATTCGAAATTTCTGGTGTGATTCTAAGAAAAGGGAACTTCCTTTCAACGCACATTTTTGGCTAGTCTCCATGCTGGACTTGGAATATGTAAGTTACCTCTGGCCTGACAAAGACATGTACAACCTATTCCTGTCTCAGACACTTCTAAAACTAGAGTGAACGCCATGTTAGCCACCACAGTTAAGATCACAATGATGGATTCCTCCCATGAAAGCAATCCTAAAATATTTCCTCTCCTGGCCCTCTGAAAGTTCACTCTCCATTTGTACTACTATGATCCTTGGAATTGCCTTAAACAATTGCATTGGGACTACCCTTCACTCTGCAAGGCATCTGGTGCTCTCATAGAAAAGAGGAGAACCTCGGACCTCCCTTGGAATCACTTCCTGCCTTGGCCCCCAGATCTCTAGTTACTTCCTGTGAGGTGACAGCCAATCCCAGCAGAGCTGGGCTGAGCCTCCCAGTGAAAGAAGGACTTCATTTCCATACAGATGATGATAACTCTGATGAATCAACATAGAAGACCTCTAATGCTTGGAGTAACAGCCCATTTAACTGATAGCTACTTTCACCATTTAATTGGAGGCCACTCCCTCTCAGAGAGGAATTAAGGAATTCTGACCCCTGGAATGCTACAAAAATATGGAATGAGAAACTTAAATATATATCCCAAGTTCCATTCAGATGATAAATGCGATCTTAGAATGCTATTCTCCCAGCTTGGATGTGAGGTCAGGACACTCCAACTTCCTACCAGATCCATGACTGTGGGTAAATGCTTCCTCTCCTCTAAGATTCCATTTTTTTCTCCCCAGAAAAGAAAAATCACAAGAATTGCTGTACAGGGACACTGAGACCATTCAAGGAAATCATAAAAGTACCAGGCTCAGCATGAAGGAAGCACCAGTGAATGTGTTCCTCCTGGCCAAGGCAGAACATGGGAGATTTTTCATGTCCCTCTCCTGCCTCTATGGTGCTGAGCTGATTCTGGGCTTGCCTGGGGATGGGAGGAAACCAACAGCAGCATGGGCCAGTTGCTGGAAGCTAGTGACATGTCCTAAAGCATGCATGCAGCTACCCTGACAACCAGCTCTGTGACCCTGAGAAAATTATTGAAACCCATCTGAAATTAATTGTTCTGTAACGTGGGTAAATAAATCCCCATGGCCCCAGAGGGCTTCAAGGTGAGCTAACAGGTCAAAACATTGAATGGAGGCACAACCTCCACCCTGAAGAAGTCTTGAGCAACCTTTAACAGTATCCTATGCAGCCTTCCAGAAGAAACTTACAAGAGAAGAAACCGAAACAGGGCACTTCAAACAAAGAATTCATATCTACTGTAGACTATGGGCTGCATATCAGGTGTGGAGAGAGGTATGTTTAAGGGCAGGAACTTGGAATTGCTCTTGTTACATGAGATCTTTGCTCACCTCCTCTTCCCTGTGGTTACCTGGGGCCAAACCCCAAGTCAATTCCAGCCCCTTCCCGTTGGAAGTCAGTGCCATCTTCATTCACAATCAAGTTGGCCCTGGACAACTCAGCATCAGGTTGGGGCAGGACATTTCATACAAAATACCCAAGCCCAGCTTCTATCCTACCCCTGGATTCTTGAGCTGACCTGGGGCTGTGGTAACCCTGGAGTGGTTGTGCCCTCCAGGGGACATTGAGGAATGTCTGCAGCTGTGTTTGTGGTCACAAGACCACAGAATCTTCAGGGTAGAGGTCAGGGATGCTACTCAATGCGCCCTCTGTTCACCACAGCCCCCTACAATGCAGGTCAACCCAGCCCCTGTGTCAAGAGTGTGGCAGTGGGGAAACCGGGTCCAGCATGTGACTCAGTCATTGGTATGTTGCAAAGTTTCTCAGGTGATTCTAATGAGTGCCACTGGGTTAATCAAATACTCAGAAGTTAGCCTTGGGGAATGAGACTCTTGTAGATGAAACTACCCTAATCAGCCAGCTGTTATTAAATCATCAATAGCTTTGGTCATATTCAACCCAGCTAAGAGGGCTCTGAGGACGAACTTCCTGGTCCCTGATGGGAAAACCAGCAGCTCAAACCTACAGGTCCCCAAAAGGTGTATCTTCTCAGTTGTGAGATTAGGACAGATCTGAGAAGACGGAGCTGGCTTGATGGCCCACTTTCTGTCCCTCCTGTTTTCCTGCACGATCCCTCTGTCATGTCGTAACCCCCTGTCACGCACCAGGCTAACACAAGCGCTGGACTCTCATGGGCTCACATAACGCTCAGTTTAAGATCTCCAGTTTAGCCGGGCACAGTGGTACACCCCTGTCATCTCAGAAGCTCAGGAGCCTGAGGCAGAAGGATTGAACATTCAAAGCCAGCCTCAGCAAAAACAAGGTGGTAAGCATCTCAGTGAGACCCCGTCTCTAAGTAAAATACAGACTAGGACTGGTGATGTGACTCAGTGACCGAGTGACCCTGAGTTCAATCCCCAGTACCCCCCCAAAAAAGATCTCCAGTTCCCAGAAATCCAGGAGTAAATTGCTTAAACCTGGAAGCTGCTCCGATACTTAAGTGTTGGAGTTAGGACTTGAACCCAGAGCTGCGGAATCCTTGGTCCTACTGCCAGACCACACTGCAGGCTTCTCTGGATAGTGACTTGATGTCCAGCTTGGAGGCTCAGGGATACAGCAATACATCTCCCCATCCTGAAGCATCTTTACCAATTCCATTGATAGCATGCCACAATCTTTTATTTCTAGGTGGGGCCCCGTCAATTAAAAGGAAAAGAATAAGGGTCCCATAGATGACCTTGAGCCCAACTAATTACCAAAGTCATCTCAGAGTTACCACAGAGCTGCAAGCTCCCAGGAAAGAGGACTGTCAATTGCTGGAAGCATCTGCCTATCAGATCTTTGCCCATAAAATACCAAAGATGGTCTCCAAGGAACAGAGGAGGAAGTTGAGGCCATAGAGGTGAGCATCTCCAGTTAGTGGCACATCTGGCCTCATCTGTTTATTGCAACACCACTGATTTTAGCATTTCCTTCTAGGCCACGTGAAGCAGCCTGGCTGCCTGTTGATTTAACACCTGGTGTGGACAAAGTGCCCCAAGTAAATCCCTGAAGATCATCTCAGGAAGGCATTATGTACCAACAGCATTACACGTGTCCAGGGCTTTGTAGCAGTGTTACCATTATTGACGAGGCCCATTGCACAACTCCAAGAGAGCAGGCTGCCTTAACACCCAGGTGCAGCACCCGGGTTTGGAAAGCTGGGTGTGAGACAGGACCCCAGCGCTCTAGCTCTCCAGCACGCACAGGACTGTCTGCCTGTGTGCAGGGCACACGCACCTGCACTCCTCCGAAGCTCTTCCCACATGCCTGCACCGCTGAGGTGTGGATCACACCAGGCCCTGTGAATTTCTCTTAAATTACATTTTATTAAATAAACAAGTTGGAGCCATTCCCACAGATTTATGAACAGTTCTCACGTCTCACTTGTTTGACCCACTGTGGATTTACGGTCCTGCATTAACCTCATGAGCACTCATAACATTTACTAAGATAATGTTGGCAGGAGGGAGAGGGATTTTTATAGCTGAGTAATAATTAGGAAATACAGAGAGCTCTGGAGAGCCTGTTTATGGGTGATGCTGGATGCGTGGTGGACAGCGGGACCGTGCCTCTCATGCTGGTGTCAAGGGCAGAAATCAACCCCTTCCCTCCCCAGCTGGTCGCACCTCCATGGCTTCTCTGGAGTCTGGTTCTCACTTTCAGAGAGCAGCATCACGCCCTTGGGTAGCAATCGGAAAGAGCAGAGGGGATGGCCGCCTGCCTAGGGGACCCGGTGCTAATTTGCCCTGCCTTTCCTGAGAGTGGAACGCAGAGTGCAGCCTTAGGATCTGGAGGGAGGTGTCCTATTGGAAAGAGGTCGGTCCCCAGGAATGCAGCATCCCTTGGTTGTCCAAGTGGGAGGGACTGGTGGTCTGAGTCTTCCTTCAAATGGTTTCACTCAGGGAAAACAGAAAATGGGTGGCCTTGGGGAAGAGGAGATCTGCAAACTACTCAGAAGTCACGTGGGGACCAACATTAGAGAAGTATCAGTAATAAGAAGGACAGACGCTGGCTGCTCAGGAGAACCACCCAGAGAAGAGGAGCCTGGATCCAGCCAATCGAACCAGACCCTTCAGAGATGGAGGGAGGCTACTGCACTGTCACCAACTCCCCGATGATGCTAAGGCACAGAGGCCTCGATCTGACCCTTTCCCAAGTGTCCGGGTCTGGCTTCTCACAGGACAGGCTGAACACCAGCAGCATCGGCCTCATCTGAGGACCCCTTGGAAACTGTAGATTCTCAGGCCCCACAACCAATTCATGGGATCAAAACAGGCACTCCAACAAGATTCGTGAGCAATTCTGATGGGCATTAAAACTTGAGAAGGACTGCCAAGTGGCATTTGACTCTCAGAAATGCCACCAAGTAGGTAGAGGAACTGCCTAGGTACTGCCCCATTGTACAGGGGAAGAAATGAGGCTCCTGCCTGATTGCACACAGCCTGGACCTACCCCAGGCCCTTTGCTGTCCTCAGTACCTCACTCAGATACAGCCACCCATGCAGGGAAGCCAGACACCATGGCAGGTGCTGGGGAGGTGCTTGTGGGTCAGAGCTAAAAATGACAGATGGAGAGAGGGGCACCCGGGGGAAGGGAATCCATGAGTGGTTGTCAATTAGTCACCCGGCCTTTTACAGCTGGCGGAGTGGGGCCACCTCCGAGTCCACCCACCTCCCTCCCTTCGAATCTGCCCTCTCTGCCTTCCTCTTCCAGATCCTCCTTCAGATTTGAAACTCAAACAAGAAGGTATGAATAATGTAGTGCGATCACTCCACTCATCTCCCCTCAATCCTCGGAGGGTGCGCATGGCTCCTTGTCTGCCTCATTAGTAGCCATTCAACCATTGGATTTCAGTAACAACGAGTGTGCCTTTCTTGGAATTTTCATACCTATTTGCATCACCGGAGTCAACACTGAATTTCTGAAACCACATGAAAGTTTAATGGTGTGATCTGCATGCTGAGCAGCTCTCTTCAAAGGCCCTGCCTTTGAAGGGGACAGGTGAGGAAAACCAAAGAAGACAGGAGAGTCCCTGTCCCACCATGAGCTCCTTCCAACTTTCAGTGACCCCTCTGAGACTTTAAGTCGGGTCAAAATCCAGCTTCAGCATTTCCTGCCTGTGTGATCTAGGGTAAGTTGCATGACCCTCGGTTTTCTCATCTGTAAAATGGGGAAGAACAGCAGAGTTACAGTTGCAGGGATGAAATGAGGCAACCCCTTAGCCTGGGGTCTGCCCATGAGAGGCCACTACTGCTTAGTAGCTCTTCTGCCGGTGATGAGGATAATGATGTTTTCTTCCACCCTACATCTAACTGGACTTTGTGCAACATGCCCGCATCTCTTCTGATGCTGTTTTCCCATCTGTGCTTTGGGACAGCAGACAGACCTGACTTGATCCCAGCTTCTCTCTCACACCCTCCATGGCTTGCAGGAAGTGAGGTCACCTCACTAAGCCTCAAATTTTCTCCTCTATGAAATGGGGAGGTGAGACTCCACCTTCCAGGGCTGTTGCTGGGATTTACTTGCAGGAGGGTACTCTTGATGCTGAGCAACTTCTTTTTTACATTTTAGCTTCTCTGAATTCAGGGTGTGGTGTGCCATGGTCAGAGCATCCCAGAGTCATGAACTCTAATGCTATTATTCCAGTTGAGGATGTTCCTGGAGGGCTTGCTCCTGAGCCACGCGTGGATGGCATGCTGCATGGTGACTAGCTCATGCCACCCTTGCAAACACCAGACAGAGGGACCACAGGTGTCTTTCCTAAACATGACTTGAGGATAGGGTACTGAAGCCTCAGAGATGTGACATGGTGTCACCTGGCTCCTGTGGCTCCACGGGAAGGAGCAAGGGAGACTGGTTTGCCTTACAGACTTCCTTTCCTTAGGACCTCTGCTCTGCCACCTCCATCCCCTCCCTGGGTTCCATCTGAATAGCTAAAGAGGGCCAGGGAGATGGAGCCATCTGCCCAGAGCAGCACAACCAGTAAGAGGCAGAGCTGGAATGTCCCTTGGACCAGACTTGGAACTCGTTCTGTTGGGTTCCACCTCAGCGGGCAGCGGGCAGTGTGACCCTGCGTTGTACAGGTCGGGCACAGTCCAGAACAGTCTGCCCTTGTTCCCAGGTGTCTTGCTAGTGGCTTCACATCTCTCACCCTCCCTTTCCTCACCCATAGGATGGAGATAACAATCCCAACCTCTCAGGAGTGTTTTGAGGAACAATGCCCAGAAATGAGCTCCGGAAAGCATCGCGAGACCTCTGCATGGTCGTGATTACTAAGGATTGGCAGGCAGGGGCTCTGAGAGCAGCCCAGCTGTGCCACAGGACCGTGGCACTAAAAAGAGCTAGAAAAGAGACAATCATGGTGGTGCAAACGCTTGTCATAAAAGTTAAGTGACATCAGAAACATAAAACTTTCTGCACAGAAACTGATTCCATAGTGAATGCTTAAAAGATGCTGATCCTCGAGTGTGGCATGCGGCCGGGCAAGACTGGTCCCTGTGCTGGTCCGGGGGCTGCTTTCGGGTTGCTCACCACCACACACACTCCAGGCTTGCCTGATGCAGGCCCGTCTTCCCAAGCCACGCTTTGAATCCCCTGCACCTTCAGACACGACGGAGTCCAGGCCCAGCTGCCCAGCCATGGAGGGACGATGTGCGAGCCCAGCTGCAGAGGGGATGCTGCGCCTGCACCATCGCCAGCCACGAGGCTCCCAGACTGTCTGCTTGATTATACCTGTGTTTCCCCAGAGCATGGCCACTGCGGTTCCCATGGATGTGCCCCAGGAGCAGCTAGTCCTGGAGTCATGCGTGTGTCAAGTGCCTGTGAACTTTGAGGACATGGCAGTGTACTTCTCCAGGGAAAAGTGGGAGTGTCTTGGCCCTGGGCAGAGGGCCCTGTGTCGGGATGTGATGCTGGACAACTTCAGAAGCTTGGTTGCTTTGGGATTTTGTGGCCCCAGACCAGATATTGTCTCTCACCGGGAACAGTGGGATGAGCCATGGGTTGACGACTGGAAGAGATCTGAGTTTCAGGAAGCATGGTGATGTTCCCACCCAGGGTCAAGGAAGCCTGTTGACCACAAGAGAGTCTGTGATCAGCCAGCCTGGGCTCACGAGAAAACCCACCTGTGGGGAAGACTCCAGAAAGGGCTGGCTTGGGGAAGAGCTTCCTCCCAGGGGTGGGTAACGTGCAGCTTCCCAGGACTTCTCCAGGGAGGAAACCCGACAATCCTGTGACTCTCCACGGCCCCACCTGTGGGAAGGGCTGCAGGCAGTGGCCAGGCCTTGGGGAGCCACACAGGAGTCTCATGGAGGAATCTGCATTCATCTGTGGTACATGCAGGAAGGTGCTGAGCTGCCACAGTTGGCTGGCCACTCACAAGACAACACACACACGAACCAGGTCTTTGAGTGCTTCCAGTGTGGTCAGACCTTCCGGTGGTGCTCCAACCTCCTGCGCCACCAGAGGAACCACACAAGTGAGAAGTCGTTCAGCTGCGAGCTGTGTGGACAGACCTTTAGCTTGAAGGACCATCTGGTGCAGCATCACAAAGTACATGCAGAGCACCGGTCCTACGTGTGTGGTAACTGCGGGAAGGCCTCCAAGCAGAAGTCCAACCTCCTCCAGCACCAGCTGGTGCACATTGAGGAGAGGCCTTTCTTCTGCACCGACTGTGGAAAGGCCTTCCAGACTAAGGAGAACCTTAGCCACCACCAGTGCATTCACAGTGGGGAGAAGCCCCATGCCTGTGCTAAGTATGGGAAGTCCTTCCGGTGGCCCAAGGTCTTCAGCATCCTCCAGAAGCAGCACCTGACCAAGAGGTCCTATGGTGTGAGTGCTGTGGGAAGGGCTTCTGCCACCTGGACTTCTTCACGTGGCATCCGAGGACTCACAGGCAGGCCAGGTTTAGAGGCCCTGGCCTGGATGCTTCACCTTTGCTGGGAAAGACCTGTACTCTCTTTCAGTCACTCTTGAGCCTGGAAGGAAGCCTTCTTGGTTCTCCAAACAAGTGTTTGGAGCTCCACAGAGCCCCCAAGAAGTACCACCAGGAAATGCCATCAGAAGAAGGGGCTCCAGAGTACACCACGGAGCACCCCCATATCCAGACCCTGGAGAGGCACCCATGGCTGTCTCAGCCCAGGAATTTGACTCCTGCCCCCAGTGTCACTCATGTGCACTTTAACCATTTGTCTTGGCTCTTTCTTTCCCTTACTGTTTGTTCAACTGTCTTTCTTCCATCTCTGCAAGATAGTTTTACAATTTGTAGAGAAGTGAAGCATTTTTTGCGACCTCACCAAGTGAGAACTTAGAATTGAGCAACTTTGTGGCATTGGGAGCCAGTTAAAAGGCCAGACCTGTATTCAAAGTAGGGTGTGGTTGGCAGAGCGCATATGGGGCTGCCTGCCCAGTGGCAGCACAGGACTGGTGGGCCATCCTGAATCTGGCAGAGTCACATCCTCAACTCTTCCCCCTTTGTGGCTTCTTGACTTGCACATTGGGGTTTGGGCAGAATAGCACTGTCTTACTTTTATTTATTTGAGTTCATAGGATGTGCCCAGGAAGTACATTTCCCAGCATCATGTGGGGGCCTCTGCCCTGAGCATGTGAAGGAGAACTGGACATATCTCCCCAGCCCTGCATCCACATGTTGGGACCACAAGTCACAGAGATGCTGCCAACCTGGACTGTGCTGCTCAGTTCTGGCCCTTGGCTTTCGGGCTCCTTAATGACCTCACTGCACTGCCCTGCATCATGGGCTTTGGGTGTTGGCAGCTTTGTGCAGGTGCCTGGTGCTGGGTGGTGCCCAGAACCTGGCTGTATTGGGGTTTCCTGTCTGGTGGGCAACGGGAGCTCCCTCTGCCCAGACCCTCTCCATTTGCCAGTGACTTGGGGCTGGTCATGCCCCTGGAGCTGGCAAGTGTGGCTGCTCTAAGAGCAGCAGGTGGTGGCCATGTTTGCTGCAGGCCATCTTCTCGGTCAGTCCTCAGCTTGGGGTGCCTCTGCTTACCCAGGCAGAAACAGTCTTGGCAGCTCCCTATTGCCAGGGTTGACTGGGGACCAAACACTTGTCCCTGCTGTATCTCAGGTTATCCTAATGTCTGATGAGGGGTTTTGCTTTTTAAGATTCTAGTTAACAACCAGATGCAGTAGTGCACACCTATAACCCCAGCAACTCAGGAGGATCACAAGTTCAGGGCCAGACTCAGTAACTTGGTGAGACCCTGTCTGAAAAAATGAAAAGGTTGGGGGTGCACCTTAATGGTGGAGCTCTTGT
Source organism: Sciurus carolinensis (assembly GCF_902686445.1). NCBI lineage: Eukaryota > Metazoa > Chordata > Mammalia > Rodentia > Sciuridae > Sciurus > Sciurus carolinensis. Next base: position 188,529 of record NW_025920307.1, on the reverse strand, counting down.
GCCCAATCCATGTTACCCCAAAATAATTCCCAGGTAACAGTTGCATCTGGACTTGGAAATGAGGTCACAGGAAGCAGGGTGAAGAGGACAAGCACAGCTTGCCCTCAGTGACCTCACTTCTGTCCAATAGATCCCACCCCTGGTGGTTGTGCCACCCCCTGATAAGCACCTCCAGATGGGGCCACGCCTTCCATGTGGGGCTCTCGGGGGATGTTTAAGATCCAAGCCATGCATATCACATAGCTTTTGCTGCTGAGGGGAGAAGAGACTCTACCAGGGAGAAAGAAACTCTGGAAACTCGTCAGGAAGCTCTTGCAACTGTTTGGGAGGAGAAAGGAAGTGACTCTATCCACAGTGTTAAGGGGAATTGCAAGCAGAGGCAAGGGTAATCTCAGGGCAGGAAAGGCACTGTGAGAGGTCAAGGTGTCCATGTTCCTGCAGTGATGCCAGTCACCTGCAAGGCCCTGTTGAGGCAGATACAGCCAAAATGATAGTGTCCACAGTATTGTCAAAACAATTTTTATAGAAGGAAATCATTCCTGCCTCCTAAAGCCACCGCAGAACACCTTGCGCAATTCTGCGACCTTACCTTCTTCTGAACTTCTCAGTAGCCCTCAGAATGTCCCCAAGGGGATCTCGCCAGGAAGGGTGCTGCCTGCCAGCTCTACAGCCACCTGTGGGCCAAGCTAACCCTCCCTGCTTGCTCCCCCTCCTCTCTGACCTGCCTGTGTCTTATACATCACCTGCCCATGCCCTCCAGAATGGACATGCAGCTGTCCATCCATTTTGCAGACAAGGGTTTGAGAGGTGAAGTGGCCCTTCACGTGGCCACACTGGGGACCTGAGGGAAAATGCCACTCCCTCAGTTGGCATCCTGGTCAAGCAGATGCCAGCCCTGCTGGATGATCTCTGTGGCCTCTGTCCCCCTGACCTAACTTCACACCTCTATTTGCTCCTGTCACCGATGACATCTGTCTGTCTTTCCAGCAAACCCATTCCATGGGGTCGGGGTCTTCCTGGTTCATCTTGATCCTCCCAGAGCATGAGGAAGGATGCTCCTATTAGGGGCACTTCCATGCTTAAACGCTTCCCTTCTGTTCACTCTGACCGTGGGTGACTGCAGTCACCTAAAGTGCATAGTCATATACTCTCAGTCACTGTTCAATGCCCAAGGGAATGGTTTAAGGTTCTCCACTGGAGTGAATATTTTTATGCAGGCAGTAATTTCTTTTAAGACCTTCATAGTGTCCCTACAACCTCCACCATGCCCTCTCTCCTCCCAATAGCATGCTGCAGGAAGCAAAGCCACTTTCTAATGAGGGGAGCAGAGAGCTTCAGGCAGAGGCAGAGGAGCCGGGCTGTGCTGGCCCCAGGCCTGAGGGCAGGATCTGCTTTCTCACTGTGTTTATTTTGCTAAAATCTCTTCTTAGTAATAATGAGGGCCACAGTTTTTGCTTAAGCCCCCAGCCCCAGCCTCTTCTAGAAATCGACACAGATGGTCTCCTTTAATGCCCTCAGCAATGCTCAGAGGCTTGGAGCCCATTTTACAGGTGCATAAACCGAAGTACCAGGAAGGAAGGGGTGGGAGGTTGTGCCCAAGGTCACGCTGCAAGAAAGGAGAAAGGTGGGTTAGAAACCTGGAATATTCAACTGCGCCAGGTGGCACTCATCTGCAATTCCAGGGACTTGGGAGGCTGAGGCAGGAGGATTACAAGTTCAATCCCTGATACAAAAGAAAAACAAACAAACAAAACACCAACCCTGGAAAGTCCAGCTTCTATCCATAATGCCAAAGTACCTTCCACCCAGCATTCAGGGAAATGATTGCAAAGACCAAACCTAATAATGCCACTTATTAGCTCCAGATCCTCCTGTGGCTCCCCATTGCCCATGGACCATAGACCAAATCCTTCCCCCACTTGTGGTTCCAAGTCCTGCTGATGTCTCCGTCCTCCTTTGGCCCCCTGGTACTCCTGGCTCTTGACCTGCCAGCTTCTGATCTCCTCTGTATTCTAAGTACCCTCCCTAGCCTCAGGGCCTCTGCCTGAGCTGTTTCCTCTGCCTGGAACATTCTTAGCTAAGTACCTCCCATCCACCCCAGGTAGCTTAATTCTCTGGCTGACTCCTCGAGGAAGCTCGCCATTCCTGGTCAAACCCCATCACTGCCCCTTGGCTGTGTGCATTAGCTACTTTTCTAATCTAATATTGGTTTCTGTGATTTTTTTTATTTTACTCTTATCTGTCTTCCCCACTGAACTGGTTCCAGGAGGGCAAGGGCCCATGACTATCTTCTTATCTGCTACTTGGCCTGTTCCAGAATCATCAGCATTCCCAAATTATTTGTTAAGTAACTGAACAAAGAAGCAAATGAATGAATGAATGAGTGAATTAATGAAAGAATGGACACAGAGGGGAAGGAGCAAGTTGTCCTCCTTGGCAGACCTGTGGGGCCAGGGCTACAATAAGCAAGTTGGACACACATTAGGAACAAAATTCAAAGAACTCCAAAACCTCAGGATCTGAGTCAAATATTTTAATGCAAAATTTTTAAAAAATTGAACTTTCTGCAAATAAAAATCCATGGTGAGCAAAGTGTAAAAAATTCAACCAAATGTCATGGAGAACCTGAAGCAAAAGGAAAAAATCAGTAATAATAATGCTGTCATGGACTGGGGCTGGGGCTCAGCGGTAGAGCACTTGCCTGGCATGTGTGAGGCCCTGGGTTCGAGTCTCAGCACCACATATAAATAAAATAAAAAAAATAAAGGTATTGTGTCCATCCAAAACTAAGAAAAAAAATTTTTTTAAATAATGCTGTTTTTAAAACTTTCTGGTAATGTGTTCATCGGAGATTTATTTGCACTAAACTTCATTGAAACAATAACTCATTAAAGTGTGATTTATCTTGACCACAGTGGCTTTTTTTGTTTTTTTTTTTTTTTGGTGTCCCATAAATTTTGTGCCAAACACTTACCTCCCTGTGGTCCTGGCTGATTTCAGTTTTTGGTTTGTTTGTTTGGTTTTCCATCATTTAGCTCTGTAACCCCAAGCAAATCAGGAGATCACTCTGGTCCTCTTGTGAGTAAAGCTGCATTGATCAGCCATCAGCAGAGGCGGTTGGTGGCCACAGAGGACCACACCAAATGCCACAGGCCTTTGAGCTTGCATTGATCTCTGCCTGGACATGCCAACATCTCACAAGCAGCAGCTGCCCTGTGAGTAGTGCCCTTTCCAGTCCATGGATGGGAAGACAGAGTTGAGGTATATCCACTGTGTCGCTTAGGGTGGTAGATTCTGTAAGGTGTGGGTCTGGATCTGGGATGCTGGGTCCTTCTAGGACCTCCTGAGTCCAAACCCCTCAGCCAGCAGAGGCAGAGCCTGGGAGAGAGCAGGAAAGACAGCAGATGCCAAACAAGGAGCAGATGTGGGTCTGGGATCCTGGCCTCCAGGTCCCAGCTGAGGCAATTTTCTTGGCGCCATATGCATCTGCAGCTGACTGAGACTTTTTTATTTTTATTTTATTATTATTATTTTTTTTGGTACCAGGGATGGAACTCAGGGGCACCCAGCCATGGAGCCACCTCCCCAGCCCTATTTTGTATTTTATTTAGAGACAGAGTCTCACTGAGTTGCTTAGCACCTTGCTTTGGCTGAGACTGGTTTTGAGCACAAGGTCCTCCTGCCTCAGGCTCCTGAGCTGCTGGGATGACAGGCGTGGCCACCAGGCTGGCTAGCTACCTTTCTACAAACATTTACATATGCACATCTGCATTTGCATATGTGAATACTCATGTGTTTCCTCTTTGGTAGGTAAGTTCAGTAAAGAAGTGACAGATCATGATGTGAAGTACTTTTGAAACTGTCCAAACCTGGACCTAGGTAGCCAGCAAGTGTTTACACTCATGTCCAGAGTGAAAAGCAACCTGGATTGACCTCCCCCACCCTTCCCTTTGCTTTCCTTAAATTCTCTCATTGTCAGCTCTGTTCCTTACAAAGAGTCATGGATCCTAGCACTACGTAACTTTCCCTGACCTAATCCTTAGAGAAATCAAGCTTTCTGGTTGACAGAAGATCACTGCTCTTTAATTATCATAGGAAAAAAAATTACATTTTGGAAAGAAATCTCTGTAAAACGCACTCTGTTATGTGATCATTTGGACAGGAGTCCTTGAACTAAATCTCATATCTATCACCAGGAGCATCTCTCGTTTTCCAAAAGGAGATGAAGGCTTTTGCAGGATGCACAGGGTTGGGGGGGGTGTCCTCCCCTTGGCAAAATGGGCCTGGACCGTGGGAGTTTTACATGAAGAGCCTTCATCCACAATCCTGTCTCTTCCTCCTCCATCCGCTGCACGGTGATCTGTGTTTATTAAAGTGGCGGCCCCTTCCCCTCTTCATTCACTGAAGACCAAAATGTCAACTGGATCCCTCAGAAGTGCTGTGTGGGATCTCAGAGCAGCAGGCCTGGTGAGAGCCAGGACAGGGGCGTTGGCAAGGGTAAAGGATTTGGAAACCTGAGATTCTTCCTCTGATTGGTTGCTGCATGAGCCCCAGTCCACTCAATGACAGCAGTCCTAGGAGGCAGGAGGAAGGCTTCACTCATTCATTGCAGGTCTGAAGACCCAGCTTCCTTCCAGATGTCACTCTGAGCACAGGGATGGAGAGGCCAGAGCTGTTTGCATATGGCACCTGAGGTTCCTGACAGGCAGGCAGGGATGGCAGAAGTGCTCTTGAGCAAAACAGGGTCTCTGCCCTTGAGCTCTTGATCTATGTGGGGACATCAGGCATTTTCCCCACAAGGAGAGATATCACATGGACAGAAACACACACACATACACACCCCCACACACCCCCACACACGTGTGTGCATGCGTGTATTTGCAACAGCTCTTCCCCACCTCACCCTGCCTGTGCGTTCCTCGGTGACCAAGAGTTTGAGGCCTTTGGTGACTTGTTGCAGGACCTCCCTCTCCATCACCTGTATTTTGCAGCCAGGGGTCAGGAAAGGCGACAGAATCCTGGAATCCATCCCCTGCACCCCAGTGTCTCAGTTTGATTGCCATCTTGAGAAAAGCATTCCCTTCTGTGGCCTTTGGTCCTCCAACTTGAAAATGATGACATCAGATCAGGCCTCACTTTCCATTTACAGATGAGAAAACTGAGGCTCCAGGAGGTGATGCTGCTGATGAGGGTCAGAGCTCAGCCCCAGCAACCTGCCCTGATCCCCTGCTCTGGGTATGTGTGCTCTGGCTCAAGCTCTGCCTTCCCATCCATTCATGCCCCACTCTGGGCCTCCCTTTGTTAGCGCTGCCTCTGTGCCACCACACTCGAGGAAAGCAGGAGAGGGGACCAGGGCTCTGATGCCTTGGAATTCTGGCCGGTTGGCACCCCTGGTTCCCTGGCACACTTCCCTGTGCATTCATCTGGTGCTGGCGGGCAGAAGGGTATGCTAGCCAGTCTTGCTAGCCTGCCAACTGGGCCGGAGTTCCTGGTAACTTGCACCTGAGTCACTCAGATGGGCTGCCTGCCCGCCTCCCACAGGCATGCAGCTGGCAGTGAGGAGCAGATGGACCCAGCAGCTCTCCATTAAGCTGCCAACTGGCTCGGTTGTGCCGAGTGCCTTGGCACCTCCGGACTGGCGTCACTGAACAGGAAGGCTGAAATGTTGACCTCCTATGGATGAGCAGCTGGCACCAGCAGCAGAGAGGATGGTTCTTGGGCCCCATCCTGAGTGTCACTCAAACATCCAGGGGTCTTGGGCAGCAGGAACCAGCGCCAATCTCCACCCTGCCATCACCAAACCAGTGGGCAGGGGGAATAGAACCCTGACCATGCTCTCTGGGTTCTGCACTGGCTTCACACGGCTGGCCTCTGGGGCAGGCCACTCCCTGCCCATGGCTCCCAGCATCCAGGCCCCTCCCCTGCCAGGGAGACCATGTCCCCTGCAGACACCCCACCCCCTTCCCCAGCTGCCTCCCCCAGAGTGGGCACCTGTCCTTGTTAGGCTTGGCTTCTTCAAAGTTTCAGCTTCACTGACCAGAGGACTGGACCCAGGGGCACTGGGAGCCCAACAAGACACCTGGCGAGGACCCGGAGATGTGGGTTCTGGCCCTGCACATTCCCACCCTGCCTGGCTTTCCCCATCTCTTCCCTCTCATTGCTCATGAGTGAGTCCCCGGAGAAGGTGCCAAATGCAAAGAAGTGATAGAAAAGAGGTCAAAGCGCTGATCACCCCAATCGGATCAGGGTGCATCGTGTGCATGTGTTGAAGTACCACACGATACCCCATAAGTAGGTATGAGGTTGTGTGTTAATTAAAAAGAAAACTCTAGAGCTCAGGATTGATAGAGCTCAGGGGTAGAACACTTGCCTAGCATGTGCAGGCCCTGCATTTGATCCCCAGCACTGGAAATAAAGGAAAGGGCAGAGGGAGGGAGGAGAGAGAGAAAGAGAGGGAAGGAAGGAAGGAAGGAAGGAAGGAAGGAAGGAAGGAAGGAAGGAAGGAAGGAAGGAAGGAAGGAAGGAAGGAAGGAAGGAAGGAAGGAAAGAAGGAAGGAAGGGAGACTGACTGACTCCAGGTCTCTAGACAAGGCTCCATGGGTCCCTGACCTGGCCATTCCACGTACCTTCTCATGTGTTTTGAATGTTGTTCTGGTTGGAATAGTGACATCCCAACCCCCAGGACCTGGGAATGGACCTTATTTGGAAACCGGGGACTCTGCAGATGAGCGAGCTAAGGTGAGGTCCTAGGAACTTCCTCCAGCTTGACCAAATCCTTCTGAAAAGAGGACTTTGGACCCAGGATGCGTGGAGGGAAGGGGTCTGAAGACACAGGGAGAAGGTGGACACCTACAAGGAACACCCAAGCCCCAGAGGCAGGAGGGAGGCCTGGATCAGCCCCTTCCCAGGCCTCAGAAGGAGCCCGTCGAACATGCCTTGGATTCAGACCTCCTGTCTCCAGGACTGCGAGAGAACCCATTTCTCTTGCTCTGTGCTGCTTTGTTCCAGGAGACCCGACAGACCAGGACAGGTGAGCACAGTTTTCTAAGAGATGGTCCAGAACTTTCATCAGGTTATGAGTGGGGTCTGGACCCACCTCACCCAAATCAAGACCATTAATGTCCTTCCCACGCCTGACCTGGTAATGTCCCACGGAATAAAATGTAAGGCACAGAAACACAAAGGGAGGAGGCCAGGTTTTCCAGGAGATGATGATCCACCTGGCAAACGGGGTTCAAGAGCCAAGATTTCAGACTGCAAGGAGTTTCCCAGAGCCCAGGGCGAGCCCTCTTTTAACATCTTAGATGTGACATTGGAAGGCCTGGGATCTAATTCCTGTCCCCCTATTTTCTATTTAGAGACTAAGGAAAGCCATACATCCTCCAATTAGACAGGAAATGAAAACATGAATCAAGTAACTTTAAAATTCCTATCATTTCATCCTGTAATTCCTCTTCTAGGAAATATCTGAGGATATGTGTCAAATAACCAGGTTTTATGCTTAAAAGTGCTTATTGGAGCAGGTGGTTTGTAAATTTTAAAAAAATGAAAAATGAAATAACTTCCCCTGAATGAAGTTCATGCTTTAGGATACTCTGAGATGCAGTAATAGGCATCTTCATTCAGCTGCCTAAAGGACTCAGTAGGTCTGTTATCTTACCTCTGGGAAAGCTCAAATGGAGGGTCCCCTGATACAATCTGTGTCCTTTTCTGCATGTTGCCTTTGTCCTTGAATGACTCTCCTCATGGACACAAGATGGCTGCAGAGATTCCAGCATCACTGCCAGATCCAGCCACAAGGAGAGAAGAACAGGGGCATTACTTTATGAATATCTTTTTGCAAGAGCCAAGCATGTTCCAGAGGGAGGACTCCAGCAAATCTTCCTTCTATCTCATTGCCTGTGACTGTGCTGTGTTCCCAGGTCTTAACCAAAACTGAAATGAGAAAGGAGATGCTGGGCTTGGACTAATTGGGCAGGGACAACTCAGTGCGTAGGGCTCTGGCCAAGGATGGTGGACCTGGGCTTTTTCAGGGGGAGGAAGGCAGGCATGGTACAGGATGAGTCCATCCCTGATTGGTAGGTGAACAATGATTGTAAAGTTAGAATGATGTTAAAATGGGAAGGAAAATGCTGAGTGGGTGATAAAGATGTATGTGATGTTATGGTTTGGATCGGAAAGTTCCCCCAATAGCTCATGTGTCGGAGGCATGATCCCCAGGGCAGCCATGTTCAGAGGTGGGGCTCTGAGGTGATTATGAGAGCTATGGGCTTGTCAGTGGATTAATTCACATGATGGATTAATTCATTCATGGCTAAATCTACTGCTGAGAAGTGAGGCTTAGCTGGGGGAAGTAGTTCACTGGGGTAACACTATGGGAGGGTCTAGCTTCTCCCTGCCTCCCTCCCTCCCTCTCTTCCCTCCCTCCCTCCCTCTCCACCCCACACCTTCCCTGAGCTCAGCTGCTTTGCTCCAGGCCCTTCTGCCATGATGCTCTGCCTCACTCAGGCCCAGAGCCACAAGGCTGCCGACCATGGACTGAGACCTCTGGTCCACCATGAGCCCCAGATATGTCCTTCCTCTTCTGAGTTGTTCTTCCCCAACATTTGGGTCCCAGCCACACAAAGCTAACACATGTGACTAGGGGGGAACTGGTCAATGGAAGATGCATGCCTGAGGAACCCTGGGACCCACCCTCGTGGGCAATCGAGGATGTGAACCTGCCATGGAATGTGTCAGGCTGACTCTGGGAAGGCCAGCCCCACCGCCCAGCCGCACGTCCGCCCACAGACGGTCAGGCGTGCAGAGAGCCAGCAGGGCCTGGCCAGCCTTGAGCACATGGACACTCAGGGGCAGTGCGGGTGGACACACAGTGTGGCGGCAAGCTGGTTGCGATGTGGTGCCTGCTTCCACTGGTAATGGAGCTGAGAGTCACAAAGTGTAAAATCAACCACTTCAAACAACTGAATCATTTCAGTGCCGTATAGTGCACCCGTGGCATACTGGCCTTCACCTCTAATTCCACAGCATCTCCGTAACGCTGAAAGGAAACCCCGTGTCCACCCAGCAGGCACGCCTGTTACTCTTCCCAACCCCAGGCAACTGGGAAGCTACTTCCGTCTCCATAGATCTATGTAGTCTGAACATTTCCTGTCAATGGATCCTGTGATCTTTCAAGTCTAGATTCTTTTGCTTACTATGACATTTTCTGGGCTCATCCATGTGATAGGGGATGACAGCTAGGAAGAGCAGAACTGAAGCTGTTTATGGATCAATAGTTTGTTCGTTTTATGGCTGAATAATATTCCACTCTGTGCACCAGCTTTTTGACCCTCTGATTTCACTTCTGGATGTTTATTCCAAGAAAACAACCATGCATTTCTGCATAGAATAGCTAACAGGATCTTTCCAGAGATGTCTAGATGGTCACAAGATGAGACTGGAAAAGCTACAATTTATGTGTATGATGTGGTACTTTAAAGGTGTTACCAATCATGTCCCAGGGGATTATTTCATAGTAGAAAATACTGATTACATGTTGGCACTCTTTTAAAAACAGATTATACAACTGTGAGTTCCATTTAATTCCATCCCATTCATTCTTTTTTTTTTTAAGATTTGTTCATTTTGGTTATATATGACAGTACAGTATATTTTAACATATTTATACAAACATGGAGTACAACTTATTCTAATTAGGATCCCAGTCTGTGGTTGAACATGATGTGGAGTTTCACTGGTCATGAATTCATAGGTGAACACAGGAAAGTTAAGTCAGATTCATTCCACTGTCTCTCCTATTTCCATCTCCGTCCCTTCCCTTCATTCCCCTTTGTCCAAACTACTGAACTTCTATTTTCCCCTCTCACCTTTGTTGTGGGTTAGCATCCACATATCAGAAAAAACAGTTGACCTTTGGTTTTGGGGGAATTAGCTTATTTTGCCTAGCATAATAGTCTCCAGATCCATCCACTTACTGGCAATATTCAAAATCATCCTCTTTATGGCTGAGTAATATTCCATTCATTTTTCCATTACAGAGAGCATGTGTTACTTAGGGAACATCTAGTGCCACTGCATGCTAGGTACACTTCTAAATATAAGTGACTTGAACAGACAAGAATTCCTGACTCTTGCTAGCTTGCTGCTCGCTGGTGTGTTTCAGTTTGGTGAGGGACAATGACCAGGGGACAGGAGGTCCATGGTCACAGGAAGAAGCAGGTTACACAGAGGTGGGTGAAGAGTCCTGGGTGCACAGCGAGAACTCCGGGTGGGGATTTTAAGAATCTTTCTTTTATTTGCCTACAATGTCCACATTTACTTCAGTAAACATGCACTTTACTTTTACAATCAGAAAAAAGAAAGCCAGTTTATAAATCTTGAATTTATATGAGGAACTAGCTCCACTAATATCAAAATATAATGAAAATTTAAATAAAATTACAAATTCAAGTGTTATCTCCTCTGCATATATATATATATATATTATATATGGGAAATATGTAGGGGAGCTGAATGGAAAATAGTTTCCTTGTGTTGTGATTGGCACAAAGTAGGTGTTAAATAAATACCTGTTCAACAGATGGAATATTTGTTCTTTTATTTCTTATTTTTATACTTTCCACATTGTCCTCCAGAGCATGTGTTTCCTTTCCTCTGTGAGCCAAAACATCACAGGGAGAATTTTTCTTCCTTAGATTTTAGGCACAGGATATTGTGCAAGGCAAATGAACTTGAGTGTAGGTCTCTCAAGGTGACAGATTCGCACGGGGCCCTCTGCTCCATTTTGGTCCTTCGAAAGGGGTTCGCCCCTTCCTTTCTCCCTGGAGAGCTCTGAACACAATCCTATTTGCAGGGAGAATCAGTGACTGCTCCTCTCCTGCACGGTTGGGCTGGAAGTCATGCCTTCCCAAAGAGCAGCTTCCAAGGTGTCAAGTCTGGGAATCAGAAGGGAGCTTGACTGTCCTCCACCCCACCCTTTCTCACACCAACCCCAGTTTAAAGATGCACAAACTAAAGCCCAGAAGGGGTAGTGACTTGCCCAGGGTCCCACAGGAGGCCAGAGACAGAGCAGGAAAGGCACCCGATCCTTCCTCTGCCTCTGTTAGTAAAGGATCCTCAGAGACTGGGGAACTCTGGGGAATCGATGTGCCAGGCTTTAGGGAGATGCTGGTCTCCCTTCCACAGCTCACTCTAGAGGCTGCTTTCACCCTGGCAAGGAGACAAGCTCTAGCCTCCAGAAGGAAAGTTCTAGAAGGTTCCCATGTACTCTACCTCTGCAGCTCCTGTGATACCTGACCAAGGACTTTCCTGACAGAGACCTGATCAAGGACTCCTGTGACCTTGCTGCAGGTCTCCCGGGACCAGCTCCTGGGGTGCAGAGACAGGGACAGCCCGCCCCTCCCTGCTGGACTCAGGAGCAGGATTCAACCAAGTCCCCAGGCTCAGGAAACCCATCTCAGGGGAGAGGCTGGTGCTATTTTAGGGCCAATCTGAATAAAAGGTTCTAGGAAGCAAAGATTCCTATGCCAGGGAAGCCAGAGGCATCAGAGGCATTGCACACAAAATGGCAGTAATTGTCCTCTTCTTCCTCGGGAGAGAGTGGCAGGTCTTCAGCTGTTGTCATTAAGGCTGTGCATGTTCTCTGCCTGCCGTGCAAGCTCAGGGAGCCTCTCCATCAAAAGCCAGGGAGTACGCCTGGGTAGCATGCTAGGACAGAGTCCCAGAGGACAGGGCACTAGGAGGGTGGCAGCCACACTGGAGGACAAACTGGGCCCCCAGCCCCCGCAGGTCTGGGTCATGGCTGCACCTGCAGAAGCACAAAGAACAGTGGACGCTCAGGTGGCATCTTTCCTGGGCGCTCTGCTAGCAGGGTGCTTTTCAGGCTGAGCTTAAGTTGCTGATGGGCTCCGTTACTCAAGCCCTGGGTCCCCCTGGCCCGGGATTTGATCCACCTCTCCCCAGACCGGCCCTGTGAGCCCCAAATCTGGACTGTTTCTGTGCTCCACCTGATTGATTTGTTTGTACTTCTGTCATTCCTTGTGATTGGGCGGAGAGGGTGGGGGAGACAGTGATTCTTCTCTTTGCAAGACATGTCAAAACTGCCTGTCTGTCTTTTGGGTGTAACTGCTGTTTCCCAAATGCCATGGACCATGTTGCCATAAAGAATGACAGATCCCATATCCTATATCACTGTTGTGCGCTTCCATTTTTTTTTTTTTTTTGCAGTGCTGGGGATTGAACCCAAGGCCTTGTGCTTATGAGGCAAGCATGCTACCAACTGAGCTATCTCCCCAGATTCCATTTTTTTATATCTGTTTTTCCTTCCAATATTCGCTGAGTGATTGAGAAGCTGCAGTTGCTTTCTTGAGATGAATCCTAAGGCTCTCTTCGTGAGGAACTTGGCCAGGCAATGTGGATCAGAGAGAAAAGAAAATCATCAAGGCCCTCCAACCTGCTTCTTACTGGCATCTATTTGCAAGCCCCACCACCTCCTCATGGCATTTCTCTGGGGGTCCATGGCTGTCGGGAGGAGATCAGTCGGTGAAGCTGGTTTCAACTCCTTCTAATGACTTGGCACAGATTTCAAAACTCAGCACTCATCAAAAGTATGCGCAAAAACCAAGTTCATGCCCGCACGGTGCTAGGTACCAGGAGAAAAGCAGCCAGGTCTACCCTCACAGAGCCCCATGGGAAAGACACTAAAAACACAGACACAAAATAGCTAGTTGTCAGTGGCTCAGGAGGCTGAGGCAGGAGGATGGCGAGTTCAAAGCCAGCCTCAGCAAAAGTGAGGCCCTAAGCAACTCAGTGAGACCCTGTCTCTAAATAAAATACAAAATAGTGCTGGGGACATGACTCTGTGGTCAAGTGGCCCTGAGTTCAATCTCAGGTACCAAAAAAAAAAAAAAGAGCTAGTTGTGATTAACCATTGAGGAGGAAATTAGTTAATAAGGACAGATTGGTGGCAGCAGATGGGTTAGAGCACAACCATTGGGGAAAGCACCTCTTTGAGGTGACAGCCAAGCAGACCTGAAGCAGTCATTGAGACAACAGGGAAAGACGCTCCATGTGGCAGGATCAGCAAGCACCAAGGTCTGGGAGCTAGAATGTGCTTGACCTTTGGAGGACTGGAAAGAAGGTCCTCGCAACAGGAGCAGAGTGAGATGGGGGAGGAGCAGAAGGTGCCAACAGCTGATCCGGGCCCCTGGGGCTCCTGAGGAGCCTGGTCCAGAGTGCTCACCAGGGCTTCTGTATCTGGCAGGAGTCTCCAAAGAAATAGCACCAACCAGGCACATGGGTAGAGATGTTCTCTGAGAAAAGAGACAACAGGGCGGGCAGGGAGGGAAATTCAGAGATTCCTTTCAAGGTATTGGCTGCCCTGGCTGTGAGGCCAGCAAGCCCCACACCTGCAGGGAAGGCCAGCAGAAGCAGCCAGACAGGACCTGGTATTACATTCTTGAGGTGGTGGGATTTCTTTATCCCCAACCTCTTAGCTAACTGGATGATGCCCACTTAGATTATCAAGGATGATTCCTTTATCAAGAGCTGATGGTAGCCAGGCACGGTGGTGCACACCTGTCATCCCATGGCTCAGGAGGCTGAGGCAGGAGGATCACAAGTTGGAGGCCAGCCTCAGTGACTTAGCAAGGCCCTAAGCAACTCAGTGAGACCCCGTCTCTACATACAATACAAAAAAGGACTGGGAATGTGGCTCAGTGGTTAAGTGTCCCTGGGTTCAATCCCTGGTACCCAAAAAAAAAAAAAAAAAAAAACGAGCTGATCGTAGATGTTAGCCACAGTTACAAAATCCCTCCACTACAAAGCCTGAAGCACTGGACTAGGCCCCCTGCTCTTCTGGGCACATGGACCTTCTTGTGCCCACAGCTCTGAACATGTCCCTTCCCCTGGGCACCAGCTTGGTGTCCAGCCCTGAGGATGTACTAAAGCAATGTGATATTAATGTCGATGATGATTATGATGTCATCAGTCATTTTTAATATTTTCCAGAGACAACATTAGAACATCCATGTCCATGTCTGGGATTTGGAGGCTTGGGCCTTAGAAAGGAGCTTGGGGTTGGTGGGAATTCCTGACAGCTTAAATAGGAAGTAAGGATGTAGAGGTGATGAAGACCTTTGATTCTGGGTTAGGTCCAGCAACATTGGCCCCTGAGACAGACCATTTCTGACAAAATCATTAGCAGGCTAAAGAATCACATTCTCTGATTCCGTGGTTCCTGGGGTGGGGACTTATGGAGCTGATAATCCTTAACATTTGTTAAATATGAGTCACAAACCGTTTTATGTCCATGTGTTCATCTGAGTCTTACAGATTTCTCTGTGGATAAAGAAAATGAGGAGCAGAGAGGGAAGGAACTTCTCCAAAGACACACGGCAATAGACTGAGATACAGCCAGATCTGTAATCTATGTCCCTGGCCCACATCCCCCAATTATTCTCTGGATTCTTCTCTATTTTTCACCTCAAGGAAACAGGACTCTTCCCAGACAGAACAGGCAGGCTTGCCCCATCTCTGCTAAGGCTCTCAGAGGGCTGATGGATGAAAGATTGGTCTGTGACCCTCTGAGTCATTTGCTTGTTCTCTGAACTTTGACATAAAAGCAGAAAGACAGTGTGCCAGACTGAGTCAGGGCCAGTGAGGACTGTGAAGTTATCCTGAAGGATGTCATCCCTGAATGCATCCCATGTCTGCCTCTGGGGAAGAACTGCCCTGTGTCACTCATGAGGTTGCCCAGGTCCGTCTCTCCCCACCCCCCACAGCCCCCTCCCAGTCCCCGTCTCCATCTCCCTGGATGAGTGTCCCTGGCATCCCTAGCACCAGCTCTGCTCTGAGCAGCCCCCGCTCAACAGTACTGTCCTCCATGGACCTCAGGAAGAAGTCCAAACTCCATGGCAAGGTGTTAGAAAGCCCCTGTGATCTGCACCCAGCAACTCCTGCAGATCCCCCAGTCCTCCTGACTCTTTCCATTCCCCAGAGGGTGGGTCACACCTGTTTCTTCCATGGCCCTGATCTTCCCACCCCTCCACCACTGCTCAGCCTCTCCCCCACAGTGGAAAGTCTGCTTTCTGCATTCAAATATGCTTGAGAAAATTCTATCTTGCTTAAAAAAGGGGGAATAAAATTTCTACATGAAAACTAAGAATACTTATTCATCAAATGTCACCATTCAGAATGAGAGGGAAACCCACAGAGGGGAAATATTCACAATACTCTATTCAACCAAGGACACATATTCAGAATATATAAAGAACACATACTAAATAACAATAAGAGAGTGGAGAACATACTAGAAAAAAACAATAGGCAAAAGGCATGGGCAGGCAATTCAACCACAGAGTCTAAGCCCATGGCCAATAAACACATAAAAACATGCTCAGGACATCAGCCATCAAGGTGATGCAAATGAAAACCGCTACATAATCCCAGTGCACCCCACCACATGGAAATGAAGTCAAATGAAAATGACAGAAAATACCAAATGTTAGCGAGATACACCGCTCCAATGTTCATACCCTTCTGGTGGAATTGTTAATTGATACAACCAACTTGAAAAATTGCTTGGCAGGGTCTGCAAAATCTCAACATATGCACACCCCAGGACCCAGAATGTCTACTCCTGGGTCGGACCCGACAGAAATGTGCACATATGTTCACCAAAAGACATGCACTAAATTCCATAGCGGCACCACCCCTGGTGGCCAAGAATGGAAATTCAAGCCTCCAGCAACAGCAGAAAGAGAAAATAAATCGTGATGTATTCACACTTTGGGATTCTGCCTCCTGACAGGGATACATAAGAGGGAATTACATAAAAAATGGATGGCATTCACAAACAAAGTGTTTAGCAAGAGGAAGAAGGCATAAAAGAGGGCATCCTCTACACAAAAATAGCACAGAGTAATTTATGAGGCTGAATGTCAGGTTGGGGTTTACCTGGGAGAGACTGAAAGTCTCTAGGGACATCTGGGGGAGTTCACCATACTCTGTTTGGGGATGCTCATTATACAGGGGCATTCAGCTTTCAATGATGAATCAAGCTGCACACTTGTCTAATGGATTTATAGTACTAGAAAAAGAGATTAAAGAAATCTCACCTTGCCCTGGGTATAGTGGCACACACCTGTCATTCCAGCATCTTGGGAGGCTGAGGTAGGAGGATCATGAGTTCAAAGCCAACCTCAGCAAAGGCAAGGTGCTAAGCAGCTCAGTGAGACTCTGTCTCTAAATAAAGTACAAAATAGGACTGAGGATGTGGCTCAGTGGTCAAGTGACCCTGAGTTCAATCCCTGGTACACCACCCCCCCCAAAAAAAAAGAAAAGCAAAAGAAATTCCACCTGCCTTTGAAGACCAGGTCAAGTCTATCCTATGCCAGATAAGACCTACCCCACCACCCTGCCCCCAGAAATTCTTATTTCATTTCACTTATTCCCATGCCTGCTGAGGATGTCTAGGGTGTGCCAATTTTCCTTTGTCTTCTGGGAAGCTTCATTGGCTCCTGTACTCTCTGAATCCACTGTCACATAGTAAGTGCACAGAAAAATAATACTGGGTGGAGTAAGTGTAACAATGTGGGAAAAGAGAGTGCTAAATGCTGGAAGACCTGAGTTTCAAGCTCACCTCAGGACCTTTGTACGTGGTATTTCTGTTGCCTGGGCACCTCTTCTAGTGCCCACATTGCTTGTCCCTCTCTCCTTTCATCCAGGTCTCTGCTCAAAGTCCCTCTGTTAAGGAATCCTTCCTTGACTGATCAACCTGTGTAAAATAATGCTATCCTTTTATTGTTCAAACTCTTCTGTTTTGCTCTTGCTATTGTTGTTTTTCTTTTTATCTAATATATTAATGCATTTATTAATTTATTGATTACCCTCTCCTTTTCCCACTACTAGAAATCAAACCCCAGGAGAGAATAAACTTGATTTTTTTCTACTCTACTTCCAAATGCTAGAAAAGAATCTGGCACTTAGTAGGTTCTCAGCAAGTGTTGGTGAATTAATGTGTGAATTAAAGTATTAACAAGTCTGGCTGGCTATTCTCTTGCTGTGTGACCTTGGGTCAGAGATGAGCATCTCTGAGCCTAACTTCTCTGCATCTGCCAAGTGGAGCTAGAAGCAGCACCTATTTCTCTGTTGTCCATCTGACTGATAATTGATGAAAAGTGCTTCTTTCAACTCATGGCACTGCATCTGCACTCAGGAAATGATACCTGCCCCCATTGGCTTAGCTCATCTTCCCACGGAGCACATGGGGCATGTCTTGACATCTCTGAGATCAGGTGCATCCTGCACCTGATGTGCCATCGTTGACTTGGCAGTGGTCATGTGTGTTTGGCTTTGCTTATGCTTAGGAGAGAACCTGGCACATGGGTGACTTGGAAGAAGAGGAGTCGGTACTAGTCAGGGAGCCTGCACTCTGCCAACGGCCCTCTGTGTGACATTGCAGGAGCTTGTTGTCTCTTTTAAACCTCAGTGACTTCAGTGATAAAATATGCTGGGTGATAGTCAAAGCCTTTTTTAGCTCTGATAAATTTAGGGGCTTCCATGGAAACTGTCCTACCAATTCACGTGGCAGTGCTTCCCCCAACCCTCCTGGGACCAGCTGCCTCCTGGTCCCATCAGATACCCCAGATACCTCCAAACCCACATAGTGAAACCCAGCTCAGCACCTTGGGCAATGCGTGCCCGTCACTCACTGCTGCTGGCCTGGGATTCTAATTCTTCCCCTGCATCTGCATCCAACCAGATATGGGGTGTGACCACTGGAGGTCTCCAGTGTCTCTGAGCTCCGCTTCTCCCCTCTTCCTCAATTCTTCCCTGGTCAGTTGGTTGCCATCTGCTATCTTCCCCCAGTGCAGCTAACTCTTAGTCTCTAAATTTAACAGGGTGCCAGCCAAGCTACCTCCATGACAGAGAACCCAAAGTTGATACCTAAAATCAGAGAGTCTGTATTTTTCTCATATGTTGCCTTTGATGTCTAAGGCTGCCATGGTGGGTAGACAGCTGGGCTCTGCAAAGCCCTCAGGGCCCCAGGCCCCTCCATCCCATTCCCTAGAACAAGAGGTTTGGTGAACCTTCCATAAAGAGACAGAGATTAAATGTTGAAGGCTTTCAGGGCCAAGTGAGCTTCCATGGCAACCCCAAAACTCTGTCCTTGGGATGTAATAGGTAAGAGCATGAGGAGGGCCATGTCTCCATCAAACTTTGTTGACAATAACAGATGTCCAGGCATTATTGGATCTGCCAATTCCTGCCCTGGAAAGTGAGCCTCACCTTGATGGTTGAAGCTTTTCCCATGGCCATGACTACATTCAAGACAGGGAAAGAGAGTGAGTGAGAAGAGAAGTTTCCTCTTAAGGAGGTAGTGTGAACATAGCACCCCTCACAGTCACTGATACTTCATTGGCTGGAACCTGGTCATATGCCCACACCTAGTTGCAAGGGCTTCTGGGAAATGTAGTTCTAGCTAGGCAGCCCTGAGCCCTACTAAGTTCCAGAGAGGAAAGGAGATTTAATAGTTGGGGACCATTGATAATCTTGACCACAGACTCCAAGTCTACAGGCCTGGTAAGCTTCTCTCTTCTTCCCCAAGCTGTTGTCCATCCTTTTGTTCATCCAGGAAGATTTTTCCAAATTGAAAATATAATCATGTTGGTCCTGTGCTCAAGACCCTTCCATGGCTCCCTATGGCTTCTGAAATCATACAGTCAATAAATACTTGGTGGTTCTTATTATGTACCAGATGATATGCTAGGGAATAGAATATTACAAGTGGGACAATAAAAAAGGCATAGTCCCTGCCTTCAAAGAACTTTCAGTCTAATGGAAGCTACCTATACACTCCTTCACTCAGTTCACAGGGTCCTCAGTGACCTGAGCCGCACCTCATTCCAGCCACATCTCACTCAGCCCAATCCACAGCCTCAACAAAAACATCATGTTCAGCATGCTTTTGACTTCCATAGATTGTTCACTCCTCTGGGGGATGCCATCCCCTACTCCACCCCCAGCTAATACTGTGCCTCATTGAAGAACCAACTCAAGCATCATGTTCTCTTAGAAGCTTCCCTGGCCATGTCTGGGTGGATCAGGTTCCATTCTGGACCCCACAGCTTCTTCTTCCCCCATCATATCATCAATCATTCTGGCTTGGAACAGTCTTTGTTCCAAACAGGCTCCAGGTCCCTCATCAATGTAGGACTCTGCTTCATTTACTTCCTATCTCTAGGGCTTTACAGTATGGCTTGTAAAGGAAAATTTGGGAAAGAGGAAGGAAGAGAAGGGAGGAGGCATGAAGGTAAAAGATGTAAGGATGAGGGTGAATGGATGGGTGGAAGGAAGGATGGATGGGTGGTTGGATGAATGGATGAATGAGTGGATGGATGGAGAGACAATGGACAAACATGGTAGATAGATGGATAGGTGGATGGGTGGATAAATGAATGGATGGCAGGAAGGAAGGAAAGGAAGGAGAGAAAGAAGGAAGATGGATTGATGGATGGATAAATAGATGTAAGATGGATGTAAGAAAAGAAGGTGGGAAAGAAGAAGTAAAGGAAGAAAGGAAGGAATTAGACCATCTCTGGGTCCAAAAGCCTCCCAATTTCCACCTGGCCATAGTCCCTGAATTTTGACCACTAGGAAGAAGAAACTAATGAAGTGCCTGCTGACATTTTTAAATCTTTTACCAGCAAGGCTCATTTTCATTCTATCTCCCTCCAGATTTTTGTCATGTTTTCTATTCTGATGCTTTACTTATTTCTACCTATTTAATGATGATACAACCCACACCCGTCCCTTCTTCTTGCCCTTAAACTTCTGAATTTTTAATCAAGACATGTAATTCATATATTTGCTTACCAGATATGAAAGGTGTTAGGCCCTGACAGGAGGATGAATGATGAATTATGCAGGCTGGAGGTGCCCATCTGACTTCTGTGATGTGCTGGGTTATAATTCCACAAACTATTGCGTCCCCAGATCTGAAAAATGTGGTTTTCTACTTTCTCAGACATCTTTAGAAAAGGGTGACAACAGATTTCACGAATGGAGAAAAGCAAGAAAATGAGATTTTTTTTCCAGAAACAGCATGGGCTGGGACACCCATCTTCTCCCGGCCTGTCCAAGTGTGAACTCAGCTCCCTCGCCCACATTTGGCAGGAGACACTGATGTTGGCTCCAGAGAATAAATAAGAGCTAGAGCCTTTCCACAATGAGGGCCATTTACCAGGCAAGATACTTGGTGACTCAGGGGACTGGAAATGGGATGTGGTGTCTCCCTTCTTAGATTGAGAGAAGCGGAATCCATCTGTGACATGGGCATTCCCAAGTAACAGAAGATCTGGTTTTTTCCACTAATATTCATGAAGTGTTGATTTTTCCTTCCCTTTGGTCACTTACTCAGGCATTGGGGATACCAAGCCAACTTTCATGGGGCATATATTTTCATATTTTTTAAATAAAATAGAATAAACCAACTAGGTAATTCCAGCTGGTTTGGTGGCAAAATATAAGGACGCTGTGTGGGGATCCTGATGGCAGGAGTGGGCGGGTAGCTCCTTTAGCTAAAGGTGGGCAGGAAGGACTCTCTATGCAGGTGATGTCTCAGCTGATGCCATCCTGAGCCAAGTGGGAAACTGGTTGCAGGCAGAGGAAATAGCCACAGCGAAGTCCCTGAAGCAGGAGAGAAGTGGAATCTGTGTCAGGATGCAAGATGAGCCCAGAGGCAGAGGCACAGCAAGCAAGGGGACTTTTCCTCTAAGTCTCACCAACATGGAAGTCCAGCACCCAGACATCATGTCTCTTCAGTATTGCAATAAAGTATTTTCTGTTGCTGCCTAGGGACCATAAGATGTAGGAACCAGAAGGATTTTACAGGTGATTCATTTTAAGCAGAACTGACCACATAGAAATGTTGATGGATTGTCAAAAATGTGGAAATGGTACCTTATTAAGGTGCTGGAATTGACAGTGCCTAACAACATGAAGCTGTTTAGTTTATAAACCACTTCCATACCTACCATCTCAGCAAACTCTCATCCCCATCCCATGAGGTAGGTCTTTGGTGTTCATGTTATGGATGGGAAAGTTGTGTCTCCGTGTTCTGCCCATGTTCAAATGGTTAGTAAGAAACAATGCCGGAATCAGAACCCAGGTATCTTAACTCTGTGCTTCCTTCTGTTTCCAGGCCCCAAGTCTCCTGAGTCCCATCCCAGAGTGGAGGAGGCTGAAATTGGAAATAAGAACAGCAGGGCTCCAGTCCCAACCCTGACTCTCGGGCCCTGTGCTCTTAGCCAGTTCCTTCCCCTCCGAACCTCTAGGTCATTTGTACAGACTGATAATGTGGTAGCCTTATCACATTCTTGAGTCGTATGTTGAGACCATGGCCACAGGAAAGTTTGAGTTTTATGGTTAAAGAAAAAGCTAGAGAGACATGAGTTAGAATTTCAAATCCATCCTTTAACTTTTGGATAATTTTGGGAAAATGTTTGAGTCTGATTTCTTCGGAAGTAAAAGAGAAAGAAGTGGAGGCATTGTGAGAAGTATGGGCAATGATGCCTATTAATTACCTGGTACCTAACAAGAAAGTTTAGGAAATGATATATTATCATCACCACCACCATCACCATCACCATCACCACCACCATCAACATTATCACCATCACCACCATCATCACCATCATCACCACCATATCACCATCATCATCACCATCACCACCACCATCACCATCATGACAACTATCAACATCATCAACACAATCACCATCATCATCACCATCATCACCATGACCATCACCATCACCACTACTACCATCACCATCACCACCATCATTGCCATCACCATCACCACCATCACCATCACCATTACCACCATCATCACCATCATCATCACCATCACCATCATCATCACAATCACCATCATCATCACCATCACCATCACCACCATGACCATCACCACCATCATCACCACCATCACCATCACCATCACCATCACCACCATCATCACCATCACCATCACCACCATCACCATCACCACAATCATCACCATCACCATCAACATCATCACAATCACCATCATCGTCACCATCACCATCACCACCATGACCATCACCATGACCATCACCACCATCATCACCACCATCACCATCACCATTGTCACCATCACCATCACCATCACCATCATCACCATCACCATCACCACCATCACCATCACCACAATCATCACCATCACCATCAACATCATCATCACAATCACCATCATCATCACCATCATCATCACCACCATCACCATCACCATTGTCACCATCACCATCACCACAATCATCACCATCACCATCAACATCATCATCACAATCACCATCATCATCACCATCATTATCACTACCATCACCATCACCATCGTCACCATCACCATCACTACCATCACCATCACCAGCAGCACTACGTCGTCATCATCAAACATCATGGTTCCTACTGTCCTCACCACTGGCGCTCACCCACAGGAAGCAGTCTAAGCCAGGACGCTCAGCCTGGATGTGAAGAACCACCACAATGGGGCCTCCTTGCCAAATGCCAACTCGCTTTTGACTCAGACTTACACCTGGGAGAAACGTGGCCACACGCTCCCATATGCGCTCATTCCTTCATCAGCCAGCATTTATTTAGACCCCATGTGTGGGCACCAGGGACCCGCTGTGCTCCTTACCCTCATGCAGCTCGCAAGCCAGCGGGGAGCCCAGCAGTAAACAGTTAAACCAGCAAATCAATTTTCTAATTACAGGTGGCTGTGTTATCAATTACAGAGGTGACAAATGGCCTCTGGACCAAGAGGAGCTGTCGAGAGCGTGCGGCACCTCTGCCTCTGCAGGGACAGGCACACTGAGCTCCCAGGTCAAGAGAACATGGTGAGTAGTCGCAGGTCCCCTGGGGGCAGGAAGAGTATCCTGTTAGAACCTGGCACACCAGGCTGTGCCACTGGAACCAAACAGGCCACATGCAGAACACAAACCAGAGGTGCCTCTTGTCTCGCTCCCACCCTGGTGCAGAAGAATGAGAGAGGCAGAAAGGCGAGCATTCCCACTGGTGATCTGATGCCACTTTAGTTCACGTTTGTTAAGAAATATTAACACCACTGAACATAGGTGCCAGGGGAGAAAGTCACCAGGGTTGCCCAGTTAGACAGGCAGAGGGAGAAGCATCTGTGAGGGCCAGATATGTCCACCATACAGTCCACCTCTCCTTCCTGAGGGCCTCAGGCATCCCAGGTCAGGGGAGCAGCTACCATCACTCACCCACAAACATGCAAAGGCCCTCCCACAGCCTCTGGAGCCCTCACTAGGCACCTTCCCAGCTGGGGGAGAGGGAAGCCCTCAGCCCTCCAAAATGGGCAAGAATGAACTAATCCAGTGGAACTCTGTGATCCACACTTTTCATGCCAGCTCGGGAGGCTGAGGCAGAAGGATCACAAGTTCAAAGCCAGCTTCAATCACTTAGTGAGGCCTTAAGCAACTCAGTGAGACCCTGACTCTAAATAAAATCAAAAGGGACTGGGGATGTGGCTCAGTGGTTAAGTGTACCTGGGGTGTTCAATCCCAGGTATCCCTCAAAATAATAATGAACTAATCCACAATGGCTTGGGCTCTGGAGTCTGATCCAGATTCAGTCACAGCTGGCTAAGTTGGTTTTTCTTTATTCTTCCTACCTTCCTTCCTTCCTTCCTTCCTCCCTCCCTCCCTCCCTCCCTCCCTCCTTCCTTCCTTCCTTCCTTCCTTCTTTCTTTCTTTCTTTCTTTCTTTCTTTTGTACCAGTGATTGAACCCAGGGGCACTTAACCACTGAGCTACCTCCCCAGTTCATTTTTTATATTTTACTCACTGATTTGCTTAGGACCACAATTTTGTTGAGGCTGGGTACAAGATTGGGCACGAGATAAACAAATTGAAAGGACTATATGAAAGCTAGCAGAATCAAGTACTAGGTTCCCTGTTTATCACCCCTTAACCTGCTGATCCCAAAGGCACTCCCAAGTGCACAACCTGCACACTAAGTTGACTTGCAGAAAATTTGTGTGATAGGAAGCCAGTGGATTGAGGCTGGCTTTGAACTTGAGATCCCCTGCCTCAGCCTCCCAAATTGCTGGGATGACAGGCTTGTGTCACCACTCCCAATTGAGACAGCTGTTTTGGTAAAGAAATTGTGTCTTTAATTGTCTCTTAAGAATAGTTTCCCAAGCAGAAATTTTGTCTTTTCAGGAGACCCTGAAGGAGAAACCAGCTACTTAAGAATTGCTAAAATAGCCTCTCCCAGACAGATTTTGAATTTTTCCTGAGCAGCTTCTTCTCGCCCTCCTGATCTCCGCCATGCTACAGAACCCCACACACTCTTGGTATGTCTCTTGGTTCATCCGTCTCTCTGTCCCTGTGTCTCTGATATTCTTCTGTAATTCCAACCTCTAACGGTCTGCCTAAAAAATCCTGATGTCACACGTGGATGGAAGGGAAGCCAGGAGATGTCACAGGGAAAACCCTAGAACTCCCATTGTGAGCAAAGGAACAAAAGGAAAATCTCCCAGACACTTTCTAGCCAATCTTCACTGAGCCTCGGTTGACTTATTTAGCTATTTGAATCTCACTGTGACAGGGACTTATCCTTAAGTGAACTTCAGCTGGGCTCCTCTGAGCCCTCTTCTCAACAGACCCCTCCCTCAGATGACTGCCTATGGCCTGTCAAGCCAGGTGGCTGCCAAGCCAGTTTAGCAAGATCTGCCCCCGATGCTGGAGACCTGAGCGGATTCATGGTGGTAATTTTCCACCCTCATCCTGACCAGTGGCTGCAACTCCCCAGCTGTCCCACTGATTCCAGAATGGAGCTGGGTTCGCTCTAAAGTCACTTTCCTCTGTGGCTGCAGACTGGGTCGAACCTGTCCTGCTCTTGAACCAAGTGCCTGGTGTGGCTGTTCTGGGTACCACTCTCCGTGCACTAGGAAGTTGGGTGAACTGCCAAGCCAGGGTCGGGTGTTCAGGTTCCATCCACGAGTGTGGAATGAATGGATGAGTGAGTGGGTGAGCGAAGCAGCAGGTGTTCCCTGGAGATTCCCTCTAGGAACTTGAGGGTCCATGGGAGCCAAAGTCCCATGTGGTCCTGAGACTCGGGTTGTCCACCGCCTGGGGAATGGGCAGGCATCATCAGTATCAACCATACAGGTGAATGTGAGCATCCAGCTGTGACAGGCACAGGGCCCAGGGGCACAGACACCACGTCCTGCAGGAATTTTGAGGCCAGCCTCAGGAATATAGTGAGGCCCTCATCAACTTGCTGAGATCCCTCTCAAAATGAAAGCATGAGATATAGTTCAGAGATAAAATACCCTGGGTTTGAACACCAGTAGCAAAATTAGATAGATGATAGATAGATAGACAGATAGATAGATGAAAAATAGAGATATGACTGGGAACGATGTTTAAGCAAAGTACATAAGCACACATTCCATTTCTTGTTAAAGCAATGACTCCATCCATGTCACATAGTCTCTGCAAAATCTTTGGTGCACAGTAGGAATTGTACCAGTACAAAACTCCATCGTCTGCCATGGTGCACTGAGAAGAAAAATAATCTCTTCCCATTCTGGTGAAAATAACTTTGAACTTGAGAGTCTCCTGAAAGGGCCTTGAAGTTCCCTGAGGGACCCACTTTGAGGATTGCTGATTTCACCGAATCCCAGCCAAGGACTTCGGGAGGGGTTGAGAGCAGAGCCCAGTGGGCCACCCAGCCGGACAGAGGGAGTACTCTCCCCAAATCCTCAGCCCTCCCCAAATCCTCAGCCTTCCTTCTGCAGCAAAGGAAAGCCCAAGGAGCCACATGTCACCAGGAAGAATGGGACGACCCCGCGGGAGGGGCCTGTGGTGGCTGTGAGGACCCCTGCGTAAGGTGGGAGGTGATGTCCAGGCTCCCACCAGGGTGTTCATGGGAAATGCTAGCCATGTCAGCCCCCGTGGTTACCGGGAGCACCCCAGGTGGATCAGGAGGTGAGGGCTGGTCCCCAAGGCAGAGCAAACCAACCCAGACCCAGGCAAGTGACAGGGGCTGAAACATGCAGCCATGTCCTTCCATAGCTGTCTTCCTTCCTCCTCCACTTAAACAGGCATCCCTGCTTTTCAGTTGGTGGAGGGCGGCACTTGGAGAATTTTGCCAGTGTCAACAGGCACCAGAATGCAGAGGGACCCAAGGAATGAGGGCCAGTTCGCGTTGTCTCTGCCTTTCTGGGCTCCGCGACTTTGTGCCGAGCACGGCTGGGTCCAGAGCTCCACCTGACCGTTTTCAAGATCAGCCAGGTCACCTTCAGAGCCTCAGTCCTCTTTCTCCAAAAACTAGATGACACTACACATGTCACAGGTGTGGAACAGAAATGACCAAGGGTGGGGTGGGCGGGGCTGCAAGTCCACGATGCTAATTTAATAGGAAGGTGAGTAAACGGGCCATACCTAAGTCTTCATGTTGAAAAATTAGCCTCCCTTAGCCGGGTACTGTGGCGCATGCCTGTTGTCCCAGTGGCTAGGGAGGTTGAGGCAGGAGGATCAGGAGTACAAAGTCAGCTTCAGCAAAAGCTAGACCCTGAGCAACTCAGTGAGACCCTGTCTCTAAATAAAATACTAAATAGGGCTGAGGATTTGGCTCAGTGGTCGAGTGTCCCGGAGTTCAATCTCTGGTACCCGCCCCCTCAAAAACAATAGCCTCCATTTATGGAAAATGATATCACTCTTCTATTGGTGGAAATAAACTAATATTCCTGGGTTAAGTAAATTTATATCTTTGGGAAATAAATGGATGGATTTGGAGAGTTATTAAGAGATTATCTTAATAAGTAAAAAGTTAGGGTGCTGGGAGCAAGGGACCTCGTGGGACAAACCTGGAGATGACATGACAGTGTTCAACCATATCAGACATACCCTGGGCATGTGACAGTTGATGGCTCTTATTTTTATGGTTTCCTGGATATTGAGATGAGTAACTAGATATGGAAACTAGGGTGCATAGAGCCTTTGCGGGGTGCAAGACACAGGTTCAGATTCAGCTGAGCTTCTGAGAGAGCCTGGATCGATCGATCTATCTGTATTCCTTCCTACCTTCCTTCCTTCCTTCCTTCCTTCCTTCCTTCCTTCCTTCCTTCCTTCCTTCCCTTATAGTGTCACTGCAGATTGAACCCAGAAGGGCTCTTTCACTGAACCACATCTCCAGCCTTTTTTATTTTTTAATTTTGAGATAGAGTTTGGCAAAATTGCAGAGGCTAACCGCAAACTTACAATCCTCCTGCCTCAGCCTCTCAAGTAGCTGGGATTACAGGTGTGTGCCGCCATGCTTGGCTTATCATCTGGATCTTCAATGTCACCCAGAGACCCATGTATGGAAGTCTTTGTCCCCAGTATCTACCACTGAGTGGTAGTGGAAATTTCCTAAAGGGGGCTTAGTGGGAGGCCTCAGGTCACTTGATTTATACCCTTGAAGGGGATTGTGAGACCCCAGGGTCTTCCTCTTCTTCCTTGTTCCCAGCCTGTGATGTGAGTGGCATTGATCCACCGGGTACTCCCCACCATTATCACCTGTCCTGCTCATCAAAAGCCCAAACCACAGGCCTGCCCGACCTTGGACTGGAAGCTCCAAAGTGATGAAATAAAATAAACCCTTTCTCTTTTTAAGTCACTTGTCTCAGGTATTTCTTTATAGTGATGGAAAGCTCACCATCACCTCTTCACCTCTTTGAGCCCCTCCTGAGGATTGGGTTCTGGCAGAAATCCATGTGAGTAAAATTACACCTTTTACCCAATGGAGAGAAGAGCACCTTCACTGATTCCTTTGGAGAATGTACTGGGTGATGAATGGACTAAGTATGGCAGATCTGTGTAATGGAATATTATGCAGCCATGAAAAGGAAGGGTGTACTAATACAGGCTACAGTGTAGATGAACATTGAGTGCACTGCACCAAGTGAAAGAAGCAAACACAAAAGGCCGTGTAACAAATGCTTCCCTTTATATGAAATGCCAGAATAAGTAAATCTATGGATACAGAAAGTGCCTTGGTGGTTTCCAGAGGCTGGGGGGAGGGGAACAGTTATTAGCTTCTCGTGTGTGTGGTTCCATTTTGGTGGTGAAGAAAATATCTTAAAACTATGTAGAGGTGGTGACTGTACAACATTGTGAAAGCACTTAGTCCACTTTCAAATGATTAGGTTTAGGGCTGGAGATGCAGCTTGGTAATGTGGCTCACTTAGCGAACATGCACGAGGCCCTGGGTTCCAACTTCAGTGCTGGAAATAAGAAAATAATAAGTAAATACAACATTTCATTTTATGTCATGTAGAATTTCCCTCAATAAATACACAAGCACACACTCACCCTAGAATGTCCCATGCACCTCCCCAGAGTTCCATGTTCCGTTTACACTCTCGGGATGAATTCCTGCAGAAAGTGGGTACGTCCAGAAATCTCCAACCGATTCCGTGGCTACAGACCTTCTTAGAGCCTTTAAGTTCCCAGTGTGCTTGGTGGTCCTCTGAGAGCTCCTGAAGACACCTGCCGTTGCTAAATTAATGAGGTATTACCCAAGTTGAAGGAAGCAATTAGGACATTTAGCACCAGAGATAAAGCAAACACTTTTTCCATCCAAAAAAATATTCAAGGTAATTAAATTGGAAAAGAGGCCACGGGGCAGGGGCTGGGAGCCCAGGGAGGGTGAGGCTGCCAGCGGAGGACAGGTTTATCCAAGTCCAGTCTGTTTTTGACGAGGGAGGGGTTCCGGGGCTCCCAGACTGGGCTTGGATAAACAGGTCAAAGTTAGCCTTCATTTTCCATCAGTGAGAGGGTGACGGGTGAGCTGTGGTCGCAGTTGGCAGACCCAGAATGAGTGATGGATAGGGCAATATCACCAGCTAATTAAATCAGAGCTCTGAGGGGCCAATTTCTCCATAGCCTGGGACCTGAAAAAGACTGATCTGCAGGGGTGGGGCGTGCTCAAAGGCCTGGTCCCCACAGGAGTGCTCAAAGGCCTGGTCCCCCCCATCACTAGCTGAGGTTTTCTACTGTGCTCCTCCCCACCCAAGGCAGCCCCACTGTGCTATTAAGAAATACTGATAATAATA
This sequence comes from Sciurus carolinensis, assembly GCF_902686445.1. Taxonomy (NCBI): domain Eukaryota; kingdom Metazoa; phylum Chordata; class Mammalia; order Rodentia; family Sciuridae; genus Sciurus; species Sciurus carolinensis. The sequence goes on along the minus strand of NW_025920307.1, from coordinate 159,378 downwards.
ACAATAGTGTTCAATAGCCTAACACGAAGCCCTGAGCATCAGAATTTAATGCTGTTTGATCCTATTTCATCCCTGAGGCGACACCCTGAAGCAGACTAACCGATCACCACCATGTTCCAGATGATGATACTGAGGGTCAGGGTGGTAAAGGGATTGCTCAGGGTCATACAGCAGGTCAATGTTAGAATCAGAATATGAATCCATGCTTCCTGGAATCATGGATTTGGAGAAACTCCAGCCAAAATGGTCTTCTAGCAGTTTTAACCCCCAGGGACCAAACTTCTGCTGATTCATTTATTCTGCTCCAAGGTGTAGCCGAGAGCCAGGCGCTGAGCTTAGCAATAGAAGCCAAAGGGGAAAATGGCAGACACAGTCCCTGACATCAAAGAGCCAAGCGTGAGGGGAGCAGAAAGGAGCCCAGGGGCAGGGAGAAGCAGGGGTGGGTGGGATAAATGGTACAGGGTCCACAGGGTGAGCTCAGGCAGGATGAGGGTCTTCCTCAGGTTGATCATGGGACTCAGGACTGCAGTGGACCAGAGGCCAGCCCTCCTGTTGTCTGCCCAGAGCTTGCTCATCTAGGCACTTGGCCTCTCCCATCAGTTTGCGAGCCCCGTGGGAGCGGCCCCAGACCCCAGCTCCCTGACCTGGGTCCCGCATGTAGGAAGCACCCACTGACTGACTGAATGAATGACCCTGGAAGAGGCACTGGAGGAGGACTTAGCCCCTATGGAGCCCTGGGGTACCCAGCACCATGACCATGACATTGAGACCGGCAGGGTGAAGGAGCCTCGCTCTCTGAGGTTCTTGGTTTTCTCTCCTTGGCTTCTTAACCCATGGCCACCATGCCCACCCCGCCAGCCCTGCCCTGGCCCTCAAGCCCACAGCTCCTCTCTAGTCCTGACCCTGGCCCTCCCTGGGGCCCCACCTGACTGCCTTCCTTAATCTTTACAGCTGACCATGCTATTTTCTTCCTCCCTTCACTATCTTTCTGGGCTTTTTCTGCACCCGCTTTTTATTTCTGACTGGTGTTTCTCAGTGAGGTCTGAATGCCACAAGCGCCCAAGACATGGTTTCTCTTTTCTTTGCCTAAGGGATCCAGTAGGCTAATCCTTGCTGAAGAGATTCCTGTGGGCCCCGGGCCAATCACTTCCACTCTTTGAAACTCTGATTACCTAGCTGAAAAACAAGTAGATGACATGTCATCTGGGATGGCAAATTTGTGGCATCCCTACCACTACCCTTGCTTGTGTGGTCCAAGCAGACATGACTAATCAATCACCAATCCCCTCCACCCATGGCACTGGGACAAGATGTGCATTGGAATTCTTGCCCAAGGAAACTTTCTGAGCCACCACAGTCAAGAAATGCAAAATTTGTGCACCCGATGAAATGTATCTGCTACTTTTCCTTGAAAAATAAAAATTAAAAGGAATGTTCCTCTGATCTTTGGGGATCAAAAAGATGCCAAGAGTACCCATTTAGGAGGCTGATGTCTAACCTACAGGTCATGCAACCTTTAGTGAGCCTGACCTCTATGTGCCTCCTCTTCCTTTCCCGACGAATGGAAGACTGCACAAGCCCTGTGCTCGGTATAGATAGGACAGCTTTTCACCTGTCGAGAAAGGTAAATCCATTCGCCAGGATTGTTGCAATCGCGTGGACTGTGAAGTTCCCAGGCTCTGCCTAAGGAGAGCTGAAGACTCCTAACGGCGTAGGGACTTTGCACGTTGACTTGAAATATCTTTCTCAGCCTCTCCAAGACTGTGTTTGCTTTCCTCTGGTCCTTAACTGTGCTACACTCCAGGCAGGTGGCCTGTATAACTTCCAAGGGAGCGTGACTTTGCTGGATGCAGCGTGACAGCAGACCCTTTCTCCTCTCCCTGGACAATGCCAGATGCTCCTGAGCATTCTTGAGTCACAAGAGAGTTTCTGATGCCTTGACACAAATCAAGTGAGTTAGGGAACACCAAGCCCACCAGACAGGAAGCCCCTTGAGGAGAAGGACTCTCTCTCATTCCTGGGGACATATGCAGTGCCCAGCCTTGGGTCAGACACCCACAGATTTATGTACATTGTGTCCGGGAGCAGGAGGGGACACCCAGCAGAGGGCTGCTACTTGCCTGCATCACGCCTTCTGCATGCCCAGCTCGGGGAAGGTGGCCTGCTCCTTCTCTCTCTCTCTCTCTCTCTCTGGGACACAGTTATGTTAAAAGAGTAATTAGCAACATTTTAAGCCTGATTGCCAATTCCCAAATTAATCACTTGCAATTATAAACCACAAATCCTCAAAACACTTGCTCCCAGACAACCAGGAGAGTGAACCTATAATGACCTTCTTCCTGAGTCTGGAAAGTCTGCTTGGTTGGAGTCTTTGGGTCACTTAGGGATGGAGAGACCACCAACGGTTGAATGGCCCCACACCAGCATGGCAACCCCAGAGAAGGGGATACAAGAGCCACCCTGCAGGGGCCCAAGGACACTCTGGGAGATGGCTGTACCTCCCCTGCCACTCCCACTCCCATGGCCACACAGGGCTGGGCCAGGATGACCGGGTGCTTGACAATCTCCTTCCACATTAGGAAGCCTCTCTCTTATTACTGCCGCTAATTAGCTCCTTGCAGCCACCCCAGTCAAGGTGGGTGTGAGACAGTGTGGCCTGTGGGGCTCTGGACCTGGCTGGCTGCCTCCAGCCACCAGCCACCACTCTTGTCACAGCCAGGACACCCTGAGAGCTGACCCTCGTGTTTCAGGGGAAAGTGTGGAGAGGGTGGGGATGCAGAGAGCCTGCTAGGTCACCGTGAACCCCTCTCCTCACCAGCCCCTCAACTGCAGGCAGCAGGCAATTCCGACCTGAGTGTAGCAGCTAATTAAATCAATATGAGATAATGAACGGCAATTAGAGGTCCAGCTAGGCACATCTTCTCTTGTAAATACTGTTTCTCTCCCAATGGGAAGCTCTTTTTAAATTATCTTTTTGTGTTTCATTTCCAGGAGCTGTAATTCCCCCAAGAAGCACTTTGGGAAAGTTATTCGTTTGTATAATCACCAAAGCGTTCCATGCAACTTGCTTGCTTTGCTGAACACTGGTGACCAACTGGAGACCAACAGTTTGCTTCACTCTGATTTGTGGGTTGTTGTTTTTTAAATTCTGTTTCCTGCCTGAACATCCTGATCTTGCACCAGTCCAGGGACTCATAAGCTGCACCCCCCACTCACTTCTCTCTCTTTTTTTCTGGGGGGATGTGGGTGATGTGTGAAACAAAATCCTTAAGATCACAGAGGGATTGGAGGAAGGCTGGAGATGCCCATTCCACAGATGGGGAAACTGAGGCTGGGAATACCCATTCCACAGATGGGGAAACTGAGGTCTGGGTGGCTGGTGACAGCTGGAAACCTGACCATGCCCCCTCCATCCAGTGAGCTCGGACATCTCACATGGTGCCGGGGTAGCCCTCTGCCCTCAGGGAGCTTGCAAATGTGCCTGGTGAGACAGGCTAAGGTGCACCAATTAGGAAGCAATTAGGTGCTTAATTGTGTGGCACTAACAAGTTCAAGAGCTCAGGAAGGGAGAAGATCCTCTGGGGAATCAGTGGAAGGAAGTTATGTCAGGACCCTTTGCATCTGCGCTCAGTCTCCCACCAGGACCTGGGTGCACAGCCTCCTTAGGACGTCCCGGGGCACTGCCAGGTCACCACGTCTGAAATGGAAAGCATGCCACACCCCCACCCACCCACTGCCACCGTTTCTGTCCTCTCCGCTCAGCAAGTGGCCCTACAGACATTCGTTTGCCCATCAGGAGGACAGAAGCCTGGTTCTTCTTTCATCCACCTGGACCCAGCTCACAGGGATCTCGCTAGCTGCTCTCAGTTTCACTGGTTCTGTTCCACGGTACCAGCCCTCTTGTCCTCCCATCTGGACTCTTCCAGAACATTCTCCAACTCCAATCTCTGGCTCCTCCCACCCACTACCACAGTCAGGGTGCTGTCTACCATGCCATCTGGCCAGACCCTTACCTGATGAAACCTCTCGCTGCTTCCCTGGGGATAAAATTCAGGCACTTCAGTGTGACCCAAGAGACCGCTGATCCTGGCTCACATTTTCACCCTGGCTTCTTGTCATCCAGGATCCACTCATTCACAGGCCCAGTCTAGTCCACAGAGCTGATTTCCTCAACAGGCACTTCTGCTTACATCTCCAGGTGACAGCAAGGGCCTCTCTTTTTCCATGGAGAACTCCTCTTCAGATGTCCCTCTGTGTCTCTGTTGTGACCAGCTCTGATCCCTGTCTTAGGCATTATCCTGGGAAGCATTTCCTTCAGGAAGCCTCCCTGTCCTTTACCACTCCAGGCTGGGTTGGAGCTGGGTACCTCTCCTCCAAGCTGCCGCCACCACCTGAACAGGCACCACTATGGTCACAGATCTCCCAAGCATGCAGCAAGGCTAGTGACCATTCCCTCTCTTCCACAGTCAAGTAAGAGTTCTTTGAGTTCAAGGACATGCTTTGTTGATCATGAGGGCCCCCAAATTAGCACACAATAGAAGATTAGTGTGGACTCCTTCAATGACTCATGAATCAGGAAATGGAAATACACTTAAAACTCATCAAATGCAACTCAAGCATCTCACAGGGCAAAACTGAGACTTCAGAGAGAGGAAGAAGCTCCCAGCTCCCTGTGACAAAATGGTAGCCAATTCAGAAATCAAAGATGTTGTGACAGTTAATTCAGGATTCAATCCACTATATGCATTTGATATTGATCAAATCCATATTTGTTTGACAATATAGTGGGCTAAATAAATATGGAACCAGTGTGAATCTGAGAACCTACGGAGAGCTAGGACAAAAAGGGACAGTGACCACAGAAGAGGGGCTTACTGGGGGATGTAGGTGTCACTGAAGACTTCCCAGTAGGTGCTGGGCAGCGTTCTTGGGGAAGGTGAACCTGTGGGAGCAGGAGATTGAACAACACATCCAAGGTACACATCTGGTCGATACTGCTGTCGCAATTCACGAGGATTTTATGCCATCCTCTGCCTCTTGTAAAGAGCACAAACCTCCTTAAAGATAGCTTGACAATATGGAGATTCCTCAGAAAACTTGGAATGGACCCACCATTTGATCCAGCTATCCTACTCCTTGGTTTATACCCAAAGGACTTAAAATCAGCATACTACAGTGGTGCAGCCACAATAGCTAAACTGTGGAAACGACCTAGGTGCCTTTCAACAGATGAATGAATCAAGAAAATGTAGTATATATACACAATGGAATATTACTCAACCATAAAGAAGAATAAAATTATGGCACTTGCCAGTAAATGGATGGATGGAACTGAAGACTATCATTCTAAGTGAAAGAAGCCAATTCATCCCAAAAATCAAAGATGAATTTTCTCTCTGATATGTGGATGCTAACACACAATTTGGAGGGGGTGAAGAATAGAAGTTTATTGGATAGACAAAGGGGAATGAAGGGAAGGGAGGACTAGGAAAGACAAGAGAATGAATCGGCATAACTTTCCTATGTTCATAGGGGCTACACCACGAGTGAAACTTCATATCATGTACAATCACAAGAATGGGATCCTAACTAGAATAAATTATGCCCCATGTATGTATAATGTGTCAAATGCACTCTATTGTCATGTATATATAAAAAAAATAAAAAATAAATTAAAAAAGATAGCTTGAAACCCACCATTCTTGTGTTGATAAAGTATAGCTGGATATTCTGTGTAATTTGGAAGATGATGTTTGGAACCAGCTCAAGAATTCAAACCGTCCATTCATTTTCCAGCCTGAGCTGCATTGTGGGTGAATGATGAGACTAGGGTCTGGGCTGTTAGACAGACACAGAGGACATGCATCAAAACCTATAGGTTGCATTATCAACAGGTGAAATTAGGAAGGCTTCTGGGAGTGGAGACCATGAACTAGACCCAGGAGTGAGCTCCCCCCACAATGAGTGAGCACCAGGAGGCCGATTGGTAAATGTTTCAGCACCGCGGACAGCTCCTGGGTCTGCTCCCTAGAACTGGTTTTTCTTATCTTTGCGGCATGTTATAAATGTGCGAGTGCTGTAATTTTAATTAATTTCAAAGGAAAAAGAAATGAACCTAGCGTGTACTTTTCTCCCCAGAGGATCCTTATGTCTCCCTTTCATGAAATGAGAACTAAAGAGGTCCAAGACTTTCAGGGAACCTCACCAACCATCTCATAGACCCCATTCTTCCATACAGCTCTGTATCCAGGAAGATCGTCCTAGGAAATGCCTGGCCTGGGCCTCTTCTAAGGCACACCTGACCCAGAGCATCTGGATCATGGGACCATATTGGAGAGAATGGACCAGCGGCAGGCTTCATGGAGATCCAGGCTTTGCCAAGCACAGGCCCAAACCCAGGTTCAGGAAGCAGTCTAGACTTCAAGAACCAGATGTAGAGTGGATGCTGCCAGCTTTTGTCAGTCTCCCCATGGGAAGAAGCAAGGTGCACAGAGAAATAACAGTGTAGCTTGCATTAGGAAATCTGGGGGAGATCTGAGTCATGACTGTCACGGTTACTATCTACTCTGGCATTGTCTACACTCCAGGCATACATATGAACTTGACCTCATTTCATCTGCCCATCTACCCTGCAAAACCGGTGCTGCTATACCTCTTGTGGAGATGAGGAATCTCCCGCTTACAGAATGGAACTCAGTAGGAGCAGGACACAGCCAGGAAGCGACAGAACCTGGATTCAAACCTCAATGGCCTGCCTCTATGATCTCAGGGCTTCTACAGTGCTGAACTGCCTGTGTGACTCCCCAGAGCCTGCCAGACTTGCCACTCTTGACCAAGGAGCAGGGCCTGGCTGATCTGTCATGGGGCAGGTGGAGCTGTTCCTCCTGGTCCCTGTGGCTCCTGCCTCATGTACAGGCTGCGTCTCAACCTCGCCCTTCCTTCTCCCATGCTCACAGCTCAAAAACTGGAAACTTCATCTTCTAAGGTCAGCAAGAAGCCCTGAACAGGTAGACTGCTTCCCAGTTCACTGTGGCTGCAAGGTCAAATTCACCCTCTTCTGTCCTTCTTTCCTGTTTGCACACCAAGATCTGCAGCAGAGCTGTCAGTCTGGCCTTTATGTTACACTCTCTTCTACTCCAACCTGCTCACCTGTCCTGCCTCCAGCTTTCTTCCTATCCTTTCTCTTCAGTCTATCCCAAGTCACTTGTCACTTGGACACTCTACCCAATCCCTATGTGCTGCAAGAAAATGAGCTTTGAAATCACATAGAGAAGAGCCGGGCGCGGCCGTGCACACCTGTCATCCCAGAGGCTCGGAGGCTGAGGCAAGGAGGATCTCGAGTTGAAAGCCATCCTCAGCAAAAGGTGATCTGAGTGAGACCCTGTCACTAAGTAAAATACAAAACAGGAATGGGGAGGTGGCTCAGTGGTCGAGTGCCCCGGAGTTCAATCCCTGGTACAAAAAGAATGGAAAGAAAGAAAGAAAGGAAGGAAGAAAGGAAGGAAGGAAGGAAGGAAGGAAGGAAGGAAGGAAGGAAGGAAGGAAGGAAGGAGGAAGAAAGACATTAGGACCAACTATTGACTAATAATAATCAACTATAAGAAGAGGGTCTATGTATCTCAGATAGGAAAAGTGTGGGCATCTTGCTCCAATGCAGCACTCGAGGATAAAAGAGAAGGAAATTCTATCACTGCAACAACATGAATGAACCAGGAGGATATTATGCTAAGTGAACGATTCAAGGCGCAGAAAGACAAATATCACATGTTTTCACTGGTATGTGGAAAGCAAGAAAATTGATCTCACAGAAGTGGAGAGTACAATTGCCTTTCCAGGAGTTGGGTCTGAGGAGCACAAAGGAAAGGAGTTGTGGAAAGAGAATGGGTAGCAGATACAGAATGCAATTCGGTAGATGGAAAAACTTCTCCTGTTCTATAGCAAATAGTGTGACCATTGCTGGCAACAATTAATTATATATTTCAAAATGTCAAGTATAAAAATTTTTAATGTTTCCAAAACAAGGAAATGGTTAAGACTGAGGTGACAAATACACCAATTACCCTGATCTAATCATTACACATTGCATACACACTTTGAAATATGATATTGTGCCTCATAAATAAGCAGAATTATCAATATAAACTAAAACTAAATAGGATAAACCACTGTTGAACTATTTTCAAACTGAATTGTTTAAAGTTCAAAATCTCTCTCATACATATTTTTTTTACAGATACAGAAGTTTGATAAGGACTGTGTTCTAGAGAATAAAAGTAAGTTTACCTGAAGTTTTCTGTTATTTTTATAAAATTAAAAGCCATTAAATATAAAATAAAATTTTGTTTAATGTAATTTTTGATTCCTACCACTAAACAATCTATGAAACAACTTTATCAAAACAAAAATTGGAAACTTGAGCTACAAAAAAAAAGGTTTGCAAATATTGTATTGAAATAAAGTTGAGGGAAAATGTAGAAGAAACTATTCACCTTATGTCACTGTAATGGACAACATTCACTTACCCAGCAACGGGCCATCTTTAACTGGGGGAAATGCTAGATGATGTAGCCAAAACTTAAATTCTAATACAGATCCCCACTCATAAGCTGGATCTTCACTGGCATGTCATTTAACCTTCGGCCTCTGTTTTTATTTCTTTACCATAAGATGAAGGGTTTGGATTAGACATACTCTTGTTTTCCGTAAATTAAGGTTTATAATGCTGTGACTTTAAATCTTGACAGTTGGTATTCATGGTTGCTTAAAGTCAATATCTAACTAGTATGAATATCCTCACCACTTAGGTGGGGAGGATATCAATGCCAGTTAAATAGTGATAATTTCATGGTTAAACATAATAGTACCTTTATTTTATTTATTTATTTTTATGTGGTACTGAAGGTCAAACCCAGTGCATCATGTGTGCTAGAGGAACATTCTACTACTTAGCCACAACCTGAGCCCCCAAAACTCACTTTTGTTTGTTTGTTTCACCTTACAATTCTGTAGGACTTTATTTAAAATGGTTATTCTGTGACAAATGCATTTTGTGTCTGTGCACCTGAGATATGCAATAAAAAATATAGGAGGTTTCCCCTCAAGTTTTCATAGCCTGAATGTGTCCATGTTCAAATAAATTAATGCATGCCAAAGAATGATTTAGTTTCATGCTAGACAAAATTTGTTTTTCTTCAATTAAAAAATAATATTTTGCATATAGGACCCAAGAAAAACTCCACAAATGATTAATTTTAAGTAATGGTTATGCCAATAAATGTTTTAAATGAACCATAGGAAGTTGCCAATTCAATAGTTAATAACTTAAATATCAGAATTTGTATATTTTAATCTAAAAAAAAGGCAAACTTTCTAGGCTGTCCAAATGCACAGCTCTAAAAGGTGAGCAGGAATTCCTCTTTCTGCAGAAACCCTTTCTTCACTTTCCTTTTTACCCTCAGCAATGAAGACACCAGTAATATGTTTTCTGAAAAGTTTCAATATGTCCATTGCATTTACAGCTTCAGCATTCCTCAGTCATTGTTGAGACTCTTATAATTTTGATCTGCAATTATACTTTCATTATCTTCCTTCCCAATATTTTAGATGTCCAATAAGTCTGTTTCCTTAGTAACCAAGTAATCTTCCTTCTTCATCCTGAGGGCAATTTGTATTCCACAATATTTATTGATAATTGGCATATAAATATTCTCATACTTATAATTTTTCTGGTTTGCCTTTTTATTTATCCTCTGTTGCTTTCTTTTGGAAACATTTCACACTCTTTGGTAATACTTGATGGTAATTCTTAGGAGTGACATTCTGCTGTCAATTTTCTTTGAGATCTTTCTTAGTATTTATTTACAAATGATACTGTTTCTTGAATGGTTACCCCAAGTCTGCCTGGTTCTTAATTCAGTTTCTTTCTTGCTTAAGAAATAACCCCATCAAGCTTGGCTTAGTGTCCCATGCATGTAATCCCAGTGGTTTGGGCAGGTAAGGCAAGAGGATCATGAATTCAAAGCCAGCCTCAGCAAGGTAGAGAGGCTTTAAACAACTTAATATGACCCTATCTGTAAATAAAAAATATTTTTAAAAAGCAGACATGCTGGGGATATTGTGCAGATGTTGAGTACCCCTGGGTTTAAATCCCTGATACAAAAAAAAAAAAGGAGGAAAGAAATGAATGAAAGAATACTATCAAATCAACCACACAAATCATTTAACTAGAACATTAGGTTCTTTCTATGTGCTGCTACTTGGTCTTGGTGATTTTATTCACATTCAAATATTTTGTGCTTTGCAATTTGGCCTTGGAACAAATACTTTGGGCTTTAAAGAGACAGCAGCATTGACCCTGTTTCCCTGTATATTTGGAGCACAACTCAGAAATGCTGTCTCAATTAGAAGTTCATAGTGTCAATAACTTCTTCCTCTGAACAGAAACAGGATGTTGGCTTGGTATGTTCTGCACAAGTAGAAATTCATCAGACATTATTCCCTTGTATGTGAGCCACTAGAACATGTCCTTTTTAGGAAAAAATCAAAATACTTTTAAATGTCTACACTTTAGTGGATGGTAACGTTTATCTGTAGGAGTATGGGAAATGATCACATTTGCCTCATAAACTGTATTGGAGTTTTATTTGATATTGACAATCCTTATGACAACATTATCAAGGACGGTGCATTCTTCATCAAATTTTCACAGAATTGTTTTGCCTATTTCTTACTGGAATTTTTGCTTCTCCTAATCTATCCCAGGTTTCAAAATGAGTTTTCTTTTTCTAACTGGGTTACTTTTATCCAAATTGTTCATTTCATATAGTTTTAGGTTTTTAACTTGGAATAATATTTCATAATAAATTGAACATTTAATTCTTATTCCATTTTTAAGATTTTGTTTCTTGAATTCTTTTGAATCTTTAATTGATTACATTACTGATTTATAAATATATTTATTCATGACTCAGTTGTGGATAGTAAACGTTCTCTTTTCTAATTTTTTTTCACTTTGTGCTCATTATTTTTCTATTTTAAATGGCTATATACATAAATAAAAGTACTCAAGTTAGGTATAGATTTCATTGTTCTAATATACCTTCTTGTTACCATGTAGACTCACAGGTTTTTACGTTTCTCAAATATATATACAGTAATAATATACTATTTGGGATACAATAAAACAAATATATATGTATGTGTGCTTGTCTGTATGTGTGTATATGTATATAAATATGGGGCAATCTTTGTTGGATGGCACACAGCCAACAGGGCCCAGGCAGGCAAAGCCAATGGAGGAAGGTGGGACATCACCCGAGAGGGAGACATCTAAAGGACCAACATCACTGAAGCTGTGAACATTAGCAAGCCTTCTGCACAAGGAAAAGCCAGAGAAGAGGATGTGGACTCTGGCCCACAACATCACCCCTTCGCAGTGGTGCACCACTAGCTAGCATCACCGTGAAGTCTTCCAGGCACGCCACTCTTGGCTCCACCAGGCTGCCGTCGATCTCCAGAGCGCATGCATGAAAAGCAGAAGGGCTCTCTCTTCACCGTGGGCGGGACCGTGAGGCTCCGGCCTCGGGAAGTGTCCAGTGCCCCATCTTCCCCACCCCGTGCCGCCTAGAAGCCACCTGGTCTGGGCATCTGGAGTGCCTCCTCCCACACCTGAGTGGGTCACCCAGAGGAGCGTTCTTTGTCTCCGGAAGCTTTCCTGGCTCGAGCACTGTGCCTGGTCGCCCAAGCCCCAGCTCCTTGTGCTGGATCACACTGCAGGCTTTGGATGACTCCTGCCAGGCAGAAGACCCAAGTCAAGAAAACACGTGGGAGGTAGGCAGCCAAGGAACCAACAGGGCAACTGGGTATGCTCAGAAAGCAGTCAGGTTTCAGTTTCAAACAGGCAACTCATGCATTACAACAGTGCTACCAATGGTGGGGGCAGTGGTGGGGGGGCCGAGGTTGGGGGGGTTGGGAGGCGCGAGTGTGGGTGTTCCTGTAGGAAGGCTAGGATAAAGGGGAGGAGGAGCTGCGCAGCAGTAGCCAGGACCATGAGCACCAGGCAGAGGAGGAGTTCTTGGGGTGGGACAGGCCCTCCTACCACTTGGAGTGTCTTTTGTTGCCTTTTGGAAAAGAGTACAAAATAAAGGAGACAGAATTTAGAAAGGTGAAAAAGTAAGTGGAGAGTGAGTGAGTGTGTGTGGGGGGTGGGAAGGTGTGGCCAGAAAGGGCCCTGGCATGAAGGAGAACAAGGGTTTTTGGCAAGGCGGCCCTGCCCAACCTGAGTGCTGCCATCTGGACCTGTACCACAGCCATGCTCAGAGGCTGAATATGGCATGTGGTACAGAATCCCGCAGGTGCAATTCTCTTGGTGCCAGGGGTGCACACCAAGGGACAAGCCTATGCCATCCTTCATCCAGTGCTCTTTGTTAGTTCCCACAGGTAGCAGCACCTCGGGAAACTAGGTGATGGATTGAAGGACAACTCCATGCAGGAACTTGAAATTCTAGAGACAACAGCTACCTGAAGTCAGTCAAGAGGCAGTGGACAAAGAGGTGGTGGAGCAGATGACCCCAGCATTTTTGGGAGGTGGAGAGTACTGTCCTGGGAAGGCCACCTGGAGCCCAACTGCCAGGTAAGGATGGCATTGCCACCCAGTGCTCAGCAAAGGCAGGGGCAATAGTGCATGGATGACATGTTTTCTTGGTTTATCATCTTGCTAAAGGAGGAAAATGTTTTCTGTGCTAGGAGAAAATATTTTTGTTAGAGAAGTTCAAAGAGGGAATTGTGGCTGGTCCCAGAGGGTTTGTTCTGTGAATGTGGGGTTGGGCTGGGTCTGAAAACTCCAGAAGTTGCAGAGGTGCAGAGGGCGTTGCAGATCCTGGACGGTGTTTGGGACATTCCTGTGTGCCATGCAAGTGCCTGTATTGGAATGTGAATAAGGGGAGAGATGGCCAGGAAAGAGCCCAGGTCACCCCAACCAATGTACATTCCCTTTGATTTCTCTCCCTGTGATGAGGAATCCAAGGCATTAAACATGAGGTCTGGCTGAGCTCATAGACTCTGTGTGTGTGTGTGTGTGTGTGTGTGTGTGTGTCAGTATGTAACCGTACCTGTGTGTGCCCATCAATGGTTGCATTCGAGTGCTGGGTTCAACCCTTGTTTGATTCCACAGGGTGCTTATGACAGCATCTGAGCAAACCACTTTTAGGAGCCCCATACATGAATTGCACATAAGGTATCCAAGGAATAAATGTTGGTCTTGGAATAAATCAGGTGAAAGTAATTAGGTGATGTGTTCTTTACACATCCATCAGTGAGTCTCAGGTTGGCGAATTGTAGTGAATCTCCTTTCTGGAACTCTTCTGGCACAGCCTAATTAGAGCAGGGGTTATTTCTCCTTGTTTTTAAGGTAGAGACTTGGAGGGTGAAAACTGGAGCAGGAGAGTGTGCTTATCTTCCTGGCTAACTGTGTGTTGGTTTTGCTCTTGATCTGCCTGCCCATAAACTTGTGCAACTCATCTTACATGCAGGCTGGGGTGAAGAGAATGCAGGGATTTGGTTATTTCTCCCAGGTTTCTCTGTTTCTCTCATATATATATATGAGAATATATGAATATATATATATATATATATATTCATGTACATATAAATAATGGGTTAAATATTTAATACTGTGTAACTTGTGTGTGTGGCTGTGCGTTTGAGAGTGTGTATATGTATAGAAATAAGGTGATACTCTTTGTTGTGTGGTATACAGCCTCGGTGTCCCTGGCAGGCCGTGCCCATGTTGGAAGTTGGGACATCACCAGGCTGGAGGGCATCCTTAGGACCACATTCACTGCAGGTGTCAACATCAGCCAACTGTCCCCATGAGGCAACACCTCAGAAGAGGCTGTGGACTCTGGACCACCAATTCAGCCCTGCATGGTGGAGTGCGGCCATGCAACCAGCACCATCTCGAAGATGTCCAGGCGCGCCCCTCATGGCTCCACAGGGCTGCTGTCGTTCTCCAGAGTGCATGCGTGAAAAGCAGAAGGGCATTCTCTTAGCGTGCACAGCCCAGGTGAGGCATCTACCACCAGGAAGGGTCCAGTGCCCCCTCTCCTCTCCCGCATGCTGCCCACAGGCCACCTGGGCTGACCTCCTGGAGCGCCTACTCTCCAAACTGAGGCGGCCACCCAGAGCATGCTTTCTTAATCTCAGGCAGCTTTCCTGGTTCCAGCACTGTTCCTGGTCCCCCAAGCCCTGGCTACTCGTGGTGGATCACTGTGCTGTCTTTGGAGAGGCCATGCAGCCAGCACCAGTGCAAAGTTGTCCATGCGCGCCTCTCTAGGCTCCACAGGGCTGCCGTAGGTCTCCAGAGCGCATGCGCGAAAAGCAGAACTTCATTCATTTAGCATGCACAGGACCGGTGAGGCGCCGGCCTCCAGGAAGCGACCAGTGCCCCCTCTTCCCTGCCGCATGCCGCCCAGAGGCCACATGGAGAGCCTCCTCCCGCACCTAAGGCGGCTGCCCAGAGCGTGCTTTCTTAGTCTCTGGTGGCATTCCTGGCTCCAGAACTGTGGCGGTTGCCCAAGCAGTGGCTCCTCATGGTGGATTACTCTACTGTCTTTGGATGCCTCCAGCCAGGCAGAAGACCCAAGTGAAGAAAACACGTGGGAGGTAGGCAGCCAAGGAACCAGCAGGGCAACTGGGTATGCTCAGAAAGCCGTCAGGTTTCAGTTTCAAACAGGCAGCTTGTGCATTATAGCAGTGCTACCAATGGTGGGGGCCGTGGTGGGGGGGCTGGAATTGGGAGGCCTGGGGCGCTCAGGGTATGCGGGTGGGGGTGTTCATGTAGGATGGCTAGGAGAAAGGGGGAGGAGGAGCTGTGCAGCAGTAGCGAGTACCATGAGCACTAGGCAGAGAAGGAGTTCTTGGGGTGGGACAGGCCCTGCTACCACTTGGAGTGTCTTTTGTTGCCTTTTGGAAAAGAGAGTACAAAATAAAGGAGACAGAAATTAGAAGGGTGAAAAAGTAAGTGGAGTGTGAGTGAGTGAGTGTGTGTGGCGTGGGAAGGTGTGAGCAGAAAGGGCCAGGGCATGAAGGAGAACCAGGGTTGTTTGGGAGGCAGCCCTCCCCAGACTGAGTGCTGCCATCTGGACTTGTACCACAGCCCATGCTCAGAGGCTGAATATGGCATGTGGCACAGTATCCCGCAGGTGGAGCTCCCTTGGTGCCAGGGGTGCACACCAAGAGACATGTCTATGCCATCCTTTATCCAGTGCTCTTTGTTAGTTCCCACAGGTAGCAGCGCTTCTGGAAGATGAGGTGATGGATTGAAGGACAGCTCCAGGCAGGGACTTGAGATCCTAGAGACAACAGCTACCTGAAGTCAGTCAAGAGGCAGTGGACAAAGAGGTGTCGGAGCAGATGAGCCCAGTGTTTTGGGGAGGTGGAGAGTACTGCCCTGGGAAGTCCACCTGGAGCCCAACTGCCAGGTAAGGATGGCATTGCCACCCAGTGCTCAGCAAAGGCAGGGGCAGTAGTGGATGGATGACATGGTTTCTTGGCTTATCACCTTGCTGAAGGAGGAAAATGTTTTCTGCGCTAGGAGGTAGAATTTTTGTTAGAGAATTTCAAAGAGGGAATTGTGGCTGGAACCAAAGGGCTTGTTCCGTGAACTTGGGGTTGGGCTGGGTCTGAAAACTCCAGAAGGTGATCAGGTGCAAAGGGCGTTGCAGCTCCCGGACAGTGTTTGGGACATTCCTGTGTGCCATGCAAGTGCCTGTAATGGGATGTGAATATGGGAAGAGATGGCCAGGAGAGAGCCCAGGTCACCTCACCCAATTTATATTCCCTTTGATTTCTCTCCCTTTGATGAGGGATCCAAGGTATTAAACATGAGGTCTGGCTGAGCTCATAGTCTGTGTGTGTGTGTGTGTGTGTGTGTGTGTGTATGTGTAAGTATGTAACCGTACCTGTGTGTACCCATCCATTGTTGCATGCATGTGCTGTGTTCAGCCCTTGTTTGATTCCATAGGGTGTTTATGACAGCATCCGAGCAAACCACTTTTAGGAGCCCCATGCTTGAATTGCACATAAGGTATCCAAGGAATTAATGTTGGTCTTGGAAAAATCATGTGAAAGTACTTAAGTGAGGTGTTCTTTACACATCCATCAGTCAGTCCCAGGTTGGCAGTGGTTGCTGAATTGTAGAGGATCTCCTTTCTGGAACTCTTCTGGCACAGCCTACTTAGAATAAGGCTGATTTCACCTTTTTTTTAAGGTAGAGACTTGGAGGGTGAGAACTGGAAGAAGATATGCAGTAGAGTCTGCATATCTTTCTGGCTATGTTTGTGTTGGTTTCGCTCTTGATCTGCCTGCCCCTGAAATTGTGCAACTCATCTTAGATGCAGGATGGAAGTGGAGAGAATGCAGGGGTTTAGTCATTTCTCCCAGGTTTCTCTGTTATATATATATATATATATATATATATATATATATATATATATATATTTATATAAATGTAAATATATAAATATACATAAAAATATAAATATATATATAAATAATGGGTTAAATATGTAATGTGGTGTAACGTGTGTGTGTGCCTGTGTGTGTGTGTGTTTTGTATATGTATAGAAATAAGTGACACTCTTAGTTGGGCGGCGCAGAGCCTTGGTGTCCCCAGTGCGAGGTGCCCATGGTGGATATTGGGACATCACCGGTACAGGAAGCTTTCAAAGTCCGCCGTCACTGCCGGTGCCAACATCAGCAAGCTATCCCCAGGAGGCCAAGCCTGAGAAACACCTGTGGACTCTGCATGACCAATTCAGCCCTGCATGGTGGAGAGGCCATGCAGCCAGCACCAGCGAGAAGTTGTCCAGGCGCGTTCTTCTTGGCTCCACAGGGCTGCCATTGCATTCCAAAGTACATGCGAGAAAAGCAGAAGGGCATTCTCTTAGCGTACTTGGGACTGGTGAGGCGCTGTCCTCTGGGAAGCGTCCAGTTTTCCCTCTTCCCTGCCGCTTGCCGCCCAGAGGCCACCTGGCCTGGCCTCCTGGACCTCCTACTCTCCAACCTGAGGCGGCCACCCAGAGCCTGCTTTCTTAGTCTCTGGCAGCTTTCCTGGCTCCAGCACTGTTCCTGGTCCCCAAGCCCCGGCTCCTCATGGTGGATCACTGTGCTGTCTCTGGAGAGGCCATGACACCAGCACCAGCGCGAAGTTATCTAGGTGCGCCCCTCTTGGCTCCACAGGTCTGCCCTCAGTCTCCAGAGCGCATGTGCGAAAAGTAGAGGGCATTCTCTTAGCGTGCATGGGAATGGTGAGGCGCCGGCTTCCAGCAAGCGTCCAGTGCCCCCTCTTTCTTGGCGCATGCCATCCAGAGGCCACCTGGAGATCCTCCTCCTGCTCCTGAGGCAGCCGCCCAGAGTGTGCTCTCTTATTCTCTGGTGGCTTTCCTGGCTCCAGCACTGTGGCCGCTTTCCCAAGCCCCAGCTCTTTGTGGTGGATCACTCTGCTATCTTTGGATGCGTCCAGCAGGCAGAAGACAGAAGTCAAGAAAACACTTGGGAGGTAGGCAGCCAAGGCACCAACAGGGCAACTGGGTATGCTCAGAAAGAAGTCAGGTTTCAGTTTCAAACAGGCAGCTTGTGCATTACAGCAGTGCTACCAATGCTGGGAGGGTAGTGGGGGGGCTGGTTTTGGCGGGGCTGGGAGGAGTAGGGCACTCAGGGTATGCAGGTGCAGGTGTTTGTGTAGGAAGACTAAGAGAAAGGGGAGGAGGAGCTGTGCAGCAGTAGACAGAACCACGAGCACCAGGCAGAGGAGGAGTTCTTGGGGTGGGACAGGCCCTGCTACCACTTGGAGTGTCTTTTGTTGCTTTTTGGAAAAGTGTACAAAATAAAGGAGATAGAAATTAGAAGGGTGAAAAAGTGGAGAGAGAGTGAGTGTTTGTTTGGGGTGGGAAGGTGTGAGCAGAAAGTGCCAGGGCATGAAGGAGAACCAGGGTTGTTTGGGAGGCAGCCCTCCCCAGACTGAGTGCTGCCATCTGGACTTGTACCACAGCCCATGCTCAGAGGCTGAATATGGCATGTGGCACAGTATCCCGCAGGTGGAGCTCTCTTGGTGCCAGGAGTGCACACCAAGAGACATGTCTATACCATCTTTTATCCAGTGCTCTTCGTTAGTTCCCACAGGTAGCAGCGCTTCTGGAAGATGAGGTGATGGATTGAAGGACAGCTCCAGGCAGGGACTTGAGATCCTAGAGACAACAGCTACCTGAAGTCAGTCAAGAGGCAGTGGACAAGGAGGTGATGGAGCAGAGGAGCCCAGTGTCTTGGGGAGGTGGAGAGTAGTGCCCTGGGAAGTCCACCTGAGGCTGAAGTGCCAGCTAAGGACTGCATTACTACTCAGTGCTCAGCAAAGGCAGGGGCAGTAGTGGATGGATGACATGATGTCTTGGTTGATTACGTTTCTCAAGGAGGAAAATGTTTTCTGTGCTAGGAGAAAATATTTTGTTAGAGAAGTTCAAAGAGGGAATTGTGACTGGTCCCAGAGGTTTTGTTCTGTGAATGTGGGGTTGGGCTGGGTCTGAAAACTCCAGAAGGTGATCAGGTGCAGAGGACGTTGCAGCTCCCGGACGGTGTCTGGGACATTCCTGTGTGCCATGAAAGTGCCTGTAATGGGAGGTGAATAAGGGGAGAGATGGCCAGGAGAGAGCCCAGGTTACCCCAACCAACTTCCCTTCCCTTTGATTTCTCTCCCACTGATGAGGGATCTAAGGTATTAAACATGAGGTCTGGCTGAGCTCAAAGAATGTGTGTGTGTGTATGTGGATCTGTGTGTGCCCATCCATGCTTGCATGCAAGTACTGGGTGGGGCACTTGTTTGATTTCATAGGGTGTTTATGAAAGCATGTGAGTCAACCACCTGTTGGAGCCCCATGCTTGATTTGCACATAAGTTATCCAAGAAATAAATGTTGTTCTTGGAATAAAGCAGGTGAAAGTCCTTTGGTGGTGTGTTCTGTACACATTGTTCCATTCAGTCCCAGCTTGGCAGCAGTTGCTGAATTGTAGTGGATCTCCTTACTGGAACCCTCTTCTGACACAGCCTCCTTAGAGCAGGGGTGATTTCACCTTGTTTTTAAGGTAGAGACTTGGAGGATGAATAATGGAACAGTAGATTCTGCTTATCTTCCTGACTAGGTGTGTATTGGATTTGCTCTTGATCTGTATGCCCATGCACTTGTACATGCTGGTTAGAAGTGAAGAGAATGCAGGTGTTTGGGTAATTTTCTCAGGTTTCTCTGTTTCGCACATATATATATACGTATATATATATACACACACATAATAAATGTATTTATATGTTATATATGTAATACTGTTTAAGCTCTGTGTGTGCCAGGAGAGAGCCCAACTTATATTCACTGTACCCAACTTATATTCCCTTTGATTTCTCTCCATCTGATGAGGGATCCAAGTCATTAAAAATGAGGACTGGCTCAGCTCATTTTGTGTGTGTGTGTGTGTGTGTGTGTGTGTGTGTATGTAACCATACCTGTGTGTGCCCATCCATGCTTGCATGGGAGTGCCTGGATCAGCACTTGTTTGATTCAATAGGGTGTTTATGACAGCATCTGAGGCAACCACCTGTAGGAGCCCCATGCTTGAATTGCAAATAAGTTATCTGAGGAATTATTGTTCGTCTTGGAATAAATCAGGCGAAAGTACTTAGGTGATGTGTTCTTTACTCATCAATCAGTCAGTCCCAGGTTGGCATTGGTTGCTGAATTGTAGTGGATCTCCTTTCTGGAACTCTTCTGGTACAACCTACTTAGAGTAAGCCTGATTTCACCTTGCTTTTAAGGTAGAGAGTTGGAGGTTGAAAACTGGAGAAGGAGAGTCTGCTTATCCTCCTTGCTAGGTTTGTGTTGGTTTTGCTTTTGATCTGCCTGCCCATAAACTTTTGCAACTCTTCTTACATGCAGGCTGGGATTGAAGAGAGTGCAGGGTTTTGGTATTTCTTCCAGGTTTCTCTGTTTCTCTCATATATATATAATGTGTTAAATATATAATACTGTGTAATGTGTGTGGGTGCCTGTGCGTTTGCGAGTGTGTATGTATAGAAATAAGGTAAAACTCTTTGCTGTGTGGTGTACAGCCTTGGTGTCCCTGGCAGGCCATGCCATGTTGGAAGTTCGGACATCACCGGGCTGGAGGGCGTCCTTGGGACCGACTTCACTGCAGGTGCCAACATCAGTCAGTTGTCCCTGTGAGTTAACGCCTGAGAAGAGGCTGTGGATTCTGGACTACCAATTCAGCCCTGCATGGTGGAGAGTGGCCATGCAGCCAGCATCAGCAGGAAGTTGTCCAGGGGCGCCCCTCTTGGCTCCACAGGGCTGAGGTAGGTTCTCCAGAGCGCATGCACAAAAAGAAGAAGGGCATTTTCTTAGTGTGCACGGGACCGGTGGAGCGCCAGCTCCGGGAAGCGTCCAGTGCCCCCTCTTCCTTGCCGCATTCCACCCAGAGGCCACCTGGAGAGCCTCCTCCCACACCTGAGATGGCCGCTCAGTGCATGCTTTCATTGTCTCTGGCGACTTTCCTGGCTCCAGCACTGTTCCTGGTCGCCCAAACACCGGCTCCTCATGGTGGATATCTCTGCTGTCTTTGGATGCCTCCAGTCATGCAGAAGAACCAAGTGAAGAAAACACGTGGGAGGTAGGCAGCCAAGGAACCAGCAGGGCAACTGGGTATGCTCAGAAAGCCATTGGGTTTCAGTTTCAAACAGGCAACTCGTGCATTACAGCAGTGCTAACAATGCTGGGGGCGGTGGTGTGGGGGCTGGGGTTGGGGGGTTGGGAGCCGTGAGGCACTCAGGGTACGCGGGTGGGGGTGTTCATGTAGGATGGCTAGGAGAAAGGGGGAGGAGGAGCTGTGCAGCAGTAGCCAGGATCATGAGCACTAGGCAGAGAAGGAGTTCTTGGGGTGGGACAGGCCCTTCTACCACTTGGAGTGTCTTTTGTTGCCTTTTGGAAAAGAGAGTACAAAATAAAGGAGACAGAAATTAGAAGGGTGAAAAAGTAAGTGGAGTGTGAGTGAGTGAGTGTGTGTGTGGCGTGGGAAGGTGTGAGCAGAAAGGGCCAGGGCATGAAGGAGAACCAGGGTTGTTTGGGAGGCAGCCCTCCCCAGACTGAGTGCTGCCATCTGGACTTGTACCACAGCCCATGCTCAGAGGCTGAATATGGCATGTGGCACAGTATCCCACAGGTGGAGCTCCCTTGGTGCCAGGGGTGCACACCAAGAGACATGTCTATGCCATCCTTTATCCAGAGCTCTTCATTAGTTCGCAGAGGTAGCAGTGCTTCTGGAAGGCGAGGTGATGTATTGAAGGACAGCTCCAGACAGGGACTTGAGATCCTAGAGACAACAGCTACCTGAAGTCAGTCAAGAGGCAGTGGACAAAGAGGTGTCGGAGCAGATGAGCCCAGTGTTTTGGGGAGGTGGAGAGTACTGCCCTGGGAAGTCCACCTGGAGCCCAACTGCCAGGTGAGGATGGCATTGCCACCCATTGCTCAGCAAAGGCAGGGGCAGTAGTGGATGGATGACATGGTTTCTTGGTTTATCACCTTTCTGAAGTAGGAAAATGTTTTCTGTGCTAGGAGGAAATATTTTTGTTAGAGAAGTTCAAAGAGGGAATTGTGGCTGGTCCCAGAGGGTTTGTTCTGTGAATGTGGGGTTGGGCTGGGTCTGAAAACTCCAGAAGGTGATCAGGTGCAGAGGGCGTTGCAGGTTCCGGACGGTGTTTGGGACATTCCTGTGTGCCATGAAAGTGCCTGTAATGGGATGTGAATATGGGGAGAGATGACCAGGAGAGAGCCCAGGTCACCTCACTGAACTTACATTCCCTTTGATTTCTCTCCCTGTGATGAGGGATCCAAGGCATTAAACATGAGGTCTGGATGAGCTCATAGTCTGTGTGTGTGTGTGTGTGTGTGTTTGTGTATGTATGTGACTGTACCTGTGTGTGCCCATCCATGGTTGCATGCGTGTGCTGTGTTCAGCCCTTGTTTGATTCCACAGGGTGTTTATGACAGCATCTGAGCAAACCACTTTTAGGAGCCCCATGCTTGAATTGCACATAAGGTATCCAAAGAATTAATGTTAGTCTTGAAATAAATCAGGTGAAAGAACTTAGGTGTGGTGTTCTTTACATATCCATCAGTCAGTCCCAGATTGGCAGTGGTTGCTGAATTGTAGAGGATCTCCTTTCTGGAACTCTTCTGACACAGCCTACGTAGAATAAGGCTGATTTCACCTTGTTTTTAAGGTAGAGAGTTGGAGGTTGAAAACTGGAGCAGGAGAGTCTGCATATCTTCCTGGCTATGTTTGTGTTGGTTTTGCTCTTGATCTGTCTGCCGCTGAACTTGTGCAACTCTTCTTAGATGCAGGATGGAAGTGAAGAGAATGCAGGGGTTTGGCTATTTCTCCCTGTTTTCTCTGTTTCTCATATATATATATATATATATATATATATATATATATATATGTATAAATGTATATATAAATAATGGGTTAAAAATATAATGTGATGTAACGTGTGTATGTCTGTGTTTGTGCTTGTTTGTATATGTATAGAAATCAGGTGACACTCTTAGTTGGGTGGCGCAGAGCCTCGGTGTCCCTAGTGCGAGGTGCCCATGGTGGATGTTGGGACATCACCGGTCCGGCAGGCTTTCAAAGGTCTGCCTTCACTGCAGGTGGCAACATCAGCAAGCTGTCCCCACGAGGCCAAGTCTGAGAAAAGGCTGTGGACTCTGGACCACCAATTCAGCCCTGCATTGTGTAGAGAGGCCATGCAGCCAGCAGCAACGTGAAGTTGTCCAGGCACACTCTTCTTGACTCCATAGGGCTGCCTTTGCTCTCCAGAGTGCATGTGAGAAAAGCAGAAGGGCATTCTCTTAGAGTGCGCGGGACCTGTGAGGCACCAGCCTCCGGGAAACGTCCAGTGCCCCCTCTTCCTTGCCACATGCCGCCCAGAGGCCACCTGGAGAGCCTCCTCCCACACCTGAGGCAGCCGCCCAGAGCATGCTTTCTTAGTCTCTGGCGGCTTTCCTGGCTCCATCACTGTCCCCGGTCACCCAAGCCCTGGCTCCTCGTGGTGTATCACTCTGCTGTCTTTGGATGCCTCCGATCAGGCAGAAGACGCAAGTCAAGAAAACATGTGGGAGGTAGTCATCCTAGGCATCAGCAGGGCAACTGGGTATGCCCAGAAAGCTGTCAGGTTTCGGTTTCAAACAGGCAACTCGTGCATTACAGCAGTGCTGGGTGTGGTGGTGGGGGGGCTGGGCTTGGGGGGTTTGGGAGACGCGGGGTGCTCAGGGTATGCGGATGCAGGTGTTGGTGTAGGAATGCTAGCAGAAAGGGGAGGAGGATCTGTGCAACAGTAGCCAGGACCATGAGCACCAGGCAGAGAAGGAGTTCTTGGGGTGGGACAGGCCCTCCTACCACTTGGAATGTCTTTTGTTGCTTTTTGGAAAAGAGACTGCAAAATAAATGAGACAGAAATTAGAAGGGTGAAAAAGAAAGTGGAGAGTGAGTGAGTGTGTGTATGGCATGGGAAGGTGTGAGCAGAAAGGGCCAGAGCGTGAAGGAGAACCAGGGTTGTTGGCAAGGCGGCCCTGCCCAGCCTGAGTGCTGCCATCTGGACTTGTACCACAGCCCATGCTCAGAGGCTGAATATGGCATGTGGCACAGTATCCCGCAGGTGGAGCTCCTTTGGTGCCAGGGTGCACACCAAGGGACAAGTCTATGCCATCCCTTTATCCAGTGCTCTTCGTTAGTTCCCACAGGTAGCAGCGCTTCTGGAAGATGAGGTGATGGATTGAAGGACAGCTCCAGGCAGGGACTTGAGATCCTAGAGACAACAGCTACCTGAAGTCAGTTAAGAGGCAGTGGACAAAGAGGTGGTGGAGCAGAATGACCCCAGTGTTTGGGGAGGTGGAGAGTACTGCCCTGGGAAGGCCCACGTGGAGCTCAACTGCCAGGTAAGGACTGCATTGCCACCCAGTGCTCAGCAAAGGCAGGGGCAGTAGTGCATGGATGACATGGTTTCTTGGTTTATCACCTTGCTGAAGGAGGAAAATGTTTTCTGTGCTAGGAGGAAATATTTTTGTTAGAGAAGTTCAAAGAGGGAATTGTGGCTGGAACCAAAGGGTTTGTTCTGTGAACTTGGGGTTGGTCTGGGCCTGAAAACTCCAGAAGTTGATCAGGTGCAGAGGATGTTGTAGCTCCCAGACTGTGTTTGGGAAATTCCTGTGTACCATGCAAGTGCCTGTGATGGGATGTTAATAAGGGGAGAGATGGCCAGGAGAGCTCAAGTCACTCCAGCGAACTGACTTTTTCTTTGATTTCTCTCCCTCTGATGTGAGATCCAAGGCATTAAACATGAGGTCTGGCTGAGCTCATAGACTGTGTGTGTGTGTGTGTGTGTGTGTGTGTGTGTGTGTGTGTTCCTGTACTTGTGTGTGCCCTTCCATGCTTGCATATGAGTGCTGGGTGGTTCCCTTGTTTGATTTTATAGGGTGTTTATGACAGCATCTGAGTCAACCACATGTAGGAGCCCCATTCTTGAATTGTACATAAGGTATCGAAGAAATAAATGCTAGTCTTTAATAAAGCAGGTGAAAGTAATTATGTGGTATGTTCTTTACACATCCGTGCAGTCAGTTGTAGCTTGGCAGTGGTTGCCTAATTGTAGTGGATCTTCTTTCTGGAATCCTCTTCTCTCACAGCCTCCTTAGAGCATGTCTGATTTCTGCTTGTTTTTAAGGTAGAGACTTGGAGGGTGAAAAATGGAGCAGTAGATTCTGCTTATCTTCCTGGCTAGGTGTATGTTGCTTTTGCTCTTGATCTGCCTGCCCATGCATTTGTGCAACTCTTCTTACATCCTGGTTGGAAGTGAAGAGAATGCAGAAGTTTGAGTATTGCATCCATATGGACAGATATCAAGCATGTGAACTTTCACTTGTGTACTCATGGTGTATGGATCTGTTGGAAATTCATGAGGATATGGCCTCCCTTTTGTATTCCGTGGATTGTGTTTGCAGTGTGAATGGGCATATCTCCTTGGGAGAAACAGGTATTCATCAGAGCCATTGTGTTGTTAAATCTACTGCTTATTTCTCTGTGTGCTTATCATATATCTTCCTTTTCTGAATTTTATTAAGGCAAATAATGTATTTCCTGCCCCATTGTTGCCTTTCTTCTGGTTTACTAATTTTTTAAAAAAGTAATCATGGTTCATAATTGTGTATCCAAATTGTTATCTATTGTAAGATCATTGTATTTCATGAACCATCCTCACTAAAACCTGTTTGAACCTTTTCCCGTGTATTTGCTTTACAGTGAGGTTATGCATGAGGTTGTACTTTTCAGAAGGGGGAATGTGAACTGTAGAAGAGATATATACGTTTAGACAGAATTGTTGTGATCACATATAAAAAATGAGTACTTTCTGTTTCAGATATCATGAGGTAGACTTGTTGTTGGGTGTCCCCAGTTGGAATGGAAGCCAGTATTGTGAGATACATGCAATATTCTTTCCCCTCCAGTGTGTACTCCAACACATGTGGTCCCATCCCATTCTTCCAATAGTACATATTCTTTCCTTTGTTTTCTTTACATGATTTGTCTCAATTAGCTGAATGTCTAACTAGTGATTGATCTTTTTAAATTAGTTTTTGTGGAGCTTTAAGGCATCCTATTTTTAAGGGGTTTCCATATGCAGATAAAACTTTATCTTACTCATTGAAAAATAAATATGTTTTATAAAGGTCTGATTTAGATGGTGTATATAGGCTGGATGCTATGAGATTCAGTATAATATGAGAATAGGTGAATAGTGATGATGAAATTCTGGGTTTTTTTTCAGTAATGTTCATTAATAATTCAAATGGTCTTGATATTTGGAAGAGATTTTGTGATGAAAATAGACTGAAATAATGTTTGGCATGGAAAATTAATATAAGGCAAATGATTTTTGGAACAGGAACATGTGGAATTGGTTTTCATTTAGAGAAAGAAGAATTGTTGTAATAAGAATAGTTTTGTATTAAGGCCAAATTAAAATTTATTTAGAAAATATTGTTTTATAGATTAGAAAATTATATGAATATGTATTATTCTCTTTCTTCCTTTGGCAGGTGAATACCAAAATATTAGTCTATTCCTGAATATTATTTATGAGTACCATAAGCATTCTTTCGATTGTTACTTTCCTTTTTCGTCCTTATTAATAATAAAGATTATTAGTAGAGAAAATTTTTATTTCAAGCTATAATGACCAAAAACATGAACTTCTTTTAATCATACTTCAGCTTTTAATTGCTGTCAACCTGATGAAATTGAACATGGAAAAACAATGTGAAATTATCAGAACTAGAATTTTGTATCCATCCTCATGAGCACAAAATTAAAGGTGATGATTAAAAGTAAATTTCCTTATGTGTTTGTACATTAGAATTAATTTTCCACTTTTTTACCTAAAATACCTTGTCATTTCTTGAGCCAACATTGTTTTCTTCCCAAAAAATACTGTTAACTTTTGTGAATTTACTAGCTCACTCCTAAATGGCCTAGACATATACAATGTAACTTTTGAGAGGCTGTCTTTTTTGTAGTGCAGGAAGTTTATGTGGGAAGCAACTATGGAGTAATGCCACTTCAAATGAGAGAGGAATGAACTGTATATCATTTGGAAGATGGGGACTTTGGTCTGTAGAGATGCATCTATCCCTCAATTACAGAGTCTGGTTTTATATCAGCACATATTATGACTAATAGCATTGTCCTCCAAATGTTGCTTTAAAGGATGCATGTATAATGGGAAATGTTTTCTGTTATATAGTGCATTTGTGAAATTAAATTAGACTTTCCTTACAGAAGATAATTTAATGAGGTATATATGGCTCAAATAAAA
Organism: Sciurus carolinensis; assembly: GCF_902686445.1. NCBI lineage: Eukaryota > Metazoa > Chordata > Mammalia > Rodentia > Sciuridae > Sciurus > Sciurus carolinensis. The sequence continues at coordinate 132,414 of NW_025920307.1, read as the reverse complement.
ATTTAACTGAATTCCTCTCCCAGGTTTATTTTAAAAATTTAATCAGCATAGTGAAGTAGCCTGATAATTGTTGAATTTGAAGTATGCTGTTTTCCTAGATGTGGTATCTGTGAAGTTCTCCATGGAACTTATCATCTATAAAGTTCTTGTGTTCTGGTAGATGCCTGTCATAGTTGTTAGCTTTATGGAATTTCAGAGTAGAATTTCAACCTCAGAGGAAAGTTTTGATTTTACAAAGAGTTCATCTACTGTTTTGTCAAAGGACAAAGTTTGTCAGGTGGGTAGTTATTTTCTTGTGTCTAACAGACTCGACCTTGTGCTTCCATTGTTCAGATCGAATGCAAAGTTTTTTCCGCATCCTGAATATGTTGTCAACAATTGCCCCTGGAGAGGCTGGGAGGTGCAGAGGTGCCCCTTTCCAGTAGGAATTCCACTCTGGAGTGCTCCATTAGACTGTTACATACATCTTCAAACCAAAAATAGACAGTTTCATTATAGTGAATCTTTTAAATTGTTGAATCAACACTTATCTTATGTAAAGACAGTGGAACTGCCTCAAGCATTTATTTATGCAGTATGTAATCTACATGGAGATGATAGTGGTTGCCTTTCCATATCTTGGGATAGTTTTGAGAATCAAATGCAAATGGAACTGCCTTTTGAACAAATTCATTGACCCTGTGAAATGTAGTGCTTGATTGGCACTCTGACCCCCTCAGGACTGCCTTGTGGAACATGGAGGTGCCCTCTGGCTCATTGCTTGGAAGATTGGTGTTCCTTTCTGCCCAAAAGTTTTGGCAGTGTGCAGATTCTTCAGCTACTGGCAGGCTGTCCCTTATGTTGGAGGTTTGTATTCTTCCACTTATGGAACTTTGTGTCCCTACCCTCCTGAGGCCTGAACTCTGTCTGACTTGCACTTTCTTATACCTCCTCTGCTGCAGCCTGTCCCTGGGCCTATTGGTGATGGCAGAAGCCCACACAGGGAAAATTCTGTGCCACCACCATCTTTTCACCAATTGTTCTTGCTCTTCTGAAGCCAACACCAATACAAACACTGAGGAAACGAGTGGTAGAAAAAAGAAGTTAGACAGAAGCTGGCAGATAACAGTGTGAGCTCTGAACCAAGCCTTCCCACCTTGCTCTGTATGAGCTCCAGGTCCTAGCTATTCTCAGTTGGGCTTGCCTGAGTAACCCTAGTAAATTCTCGTAATTTCTTGGTCCTCTTTTTGTATTTGCCATTTCATAGGACTAGGCTTATCTCTTGTTTTCAATTCACAATTTTAGTATTGGACTTAAAAAAGTTTTGCCTGGAAAAACTTCTAGCAGTGACCTTGATAGTCAGACTTGCTCTTGCCAAGAACTTTCCAGGTTCAAAACTCCATTCTCTTATTCTCAGTGTCTGCTTCAACCCCACTGTGGACAAATCTCAGGACCTAAGGCCCAGTCACATTCCTGACAGTTTGTTGTTTCAGTCTGGAGTCTTGTGCTGCCAAGTTCCACTTGACAAAATCTTGTCTGTCCTTGATAACAGGATCAAATTTCCATCCTCCACACCCCTCCTGGCCACTGTAATTTCGGTTACTGACTATCCACTAGTGAATTAAGCCTTCCCTCATTAGGTTGTTTGTTCTGGCCCAGCCCCAGTCTATTTCCTGTGCCCACTGTTCATTTGAAGTCTGGCACACAGCTGAGCCATGACATTTTACCTTCAGTCACCAATATGCTACAGGAGGTTGTGTTAGCATAGGCATTCTGACCCAGGCTGGATGTCCTCCAACTACTGCTGTTTTGGTAAAATTTAGATGAGTTGAACCAAAGTTAAATATATTCAACCTGTTTCAGGCAGGTCTACAGAAAGAGTGCCTCCTAGGTCTTTACTTACAGGACCCTGTATTTCTGCTGATGAAGTGTCCTAAAGTTCTGCTGCTGAGTTTCATTTATTACATGAATCTATGGCCCTGGAAACCATTCACTTGTCGCTTGTCACTCTGGACTACATCCCTCCCACTGGAATTACCCATGGAATCTGGACTAGAGAGAACTGTTCAGAGTCAGTTCTTGCCCATGATCATTTGAAGTTCCATCAATGTAGCACTCACTGCTAGGAGAACCCTATCTAGTGATAATTCACAGATTTAGAATTCATGTAAATTTCAAATGTCATTTGGTTCTTTGATTCATATTAATGATAGTGTTGATTCCCGTGTGTGTGTATACACACACATATATATGCATATCCATTGTAAAGGGTTGTTGAATGCAGTAACTTCTGTGATTTTCCACTTTCTCTGAGGAGGATGGTCTACAGCACTTTTGTTATGTGCAGGTCCCTGAAAGTGTTGACATGGGACAGAAGTGTTAATATATGGTGTCCTTCCTTCTTTGCCTGTGATTCCCACATGTGCCCTAAAACATGACACATGTGAGGTCTTTTGTGAAGAGAGCCTACAGGAAACTGGCATGGTTGTTGTTCTTCCTTGCATGGAACCCTCCCTTCTTCACACTTTACCCCCATGTCCATCCCATCTCACAGGGACCACCCTTTCCAGCCTTCCCAAGTGCAGCCACCACTCTGCTTTTCCTGAAGTAAGTCACTTTCAATCACTTGATTCATTCAATCTGTAGAAACTGATGACCCATCTGAGTGGGCAGGTGAGTGCCACATCTCCCTCTGATCCCTCTGAATGCTGGTGGTATCTCCTCTCTTTAAAATTAAATGTGACCTCATGGTAATATTTATGTTGATTTTCTCTAAAGTTGAGTTTATGGGAGTATAATGTAAGTACACTTGAATAAATACTTCTTAGAGCCAAATGTGTCAATCTGTTCATCAGATCCCTCTGCACTTATCACTTGTATGTATATCTTTGTTATAATGCTTTCTTGCCAGTGCATCAATGTGCAAGGCACGCTGGAAGCTGGTTTGGATGCATAGGAAAGCGGAGTCCGGGGCTCTGCCTTCCAGGGACATGTGATCGGTGTGAGGCAAGAGCAGCTCAATACATCTCAGACTTAGAAGGGAATGATAGATATCATATAAATACCCTAGAACTTAAAGCAAAAGTTATTTATAATTCTGGAACCAGAGGCTGAGATCAATGTGGTGCCAGTGGGACCATATTTCTTCTTAGACTCTTGCAGAGGAGGTGGGGAAGAGAGAAAATCCCTCCTCACTTCAGCCAGGTTTTGGTGGCTGTCTGCATTTCTGTATCTTTGAAACAGAGTCTCATCTATGGCCTATGTAAACCTGGGACAGGGGATCCTCTTGCCTCAGCCTCCTGAGTAGCATTCCTTGTCTGTGACAACCTCCTTTTCCCTTCCTGTGTGGTTGTGCTGCCTCCTCTTCGTGTGTCCTCTTTGAGACATGAGATGTCATCAAAATTCCACCCAGAAAATCCAGGACAGGCTTTGTCTCTAAAAGACTCACCTTAACCACATGTATTGCCATGTGTGGCAGCCATGGACTCTGGGCTTTGGGAGGTGGCTGTATCCTTTGTCAGACCTCTATTTAGACACTTGCAGATGTCATTAATGAACAAGTTCTACTTTGCTAGTTTATCAGTGTCCTTCTAAATGTGTGGTTTATGTGTTTTTGGAAGTTAATACAGGGCAGCTCATTCCATTTTCAGAGAGAAGTGAAGAGTGGATCTTCTATGTACTGAGCCAACAATGTAATTTTTAATCACTATACTCCTTTTGTTTCCTTACAATTCTCAGGATGAGAAAATGTCTCAACTTTCTTACACACACACAAAACCTTTACATTTTGATAGTGTAAAGGTGATTCAGAGAACAGGTTTGTGGAATTTCATGTAAGTATTTTAAAAGAAAGGTTCTCCTATAATTTCCTGTCAGTGCATTATCTAAAAGCCTTAATATTTTACATTTTTAATGAACATGATCTAAGCCAAAGTTAGGAGCAGAGGAAAGTATATGGAGATACTGTTTACTAAAAATTAATGCCTTGTTCATCTGATGTATTTTCTTTACTCTTTCTTTGAAATATTACTTTTTGTGTGTCAGGAGCACAATGATTTCTATTCTTAATATTTTACATTCTCTATGTTCAAGATCCTCTTATGTTCTAAAATAGTATCTATTTTGTTTACATGTGAGGTCAGTTGAAACACAAATGTCCTGTACCTTCTAAAAAAAAGTGATCCAGCTTGATTGTATGTGCACTTTCAGATTTCATTCTTAACATTTTTGGTTACATTCTGGGAAGAGATTTCCTGCCTCCTTAATCCCACAGTTCTCCAACACTGAACCCTTGACATCTGGCTTCCATATGGTGCTCACAGGAACTACCCTTGGAAGTGACCTGTAACCTGAATCACAGAATCAGTAGCCCATTCTTGGCTGCCCCTTTAATCTCCTGGGAATCTCTCTCAACTTCATTCATTTCTGGATCATCCTGCCTCTGGAGTCTCCTCTTTCCTGTCTTTCTCCTCCCCAGCTTCCCACTCCCATCTTCTATCTGGTGTGGTGTTGGACAGTGCTTCCATCTTGGTTGACCCTCTCCTGAACTCTGCCTCTCCTTTCATAATTTTATCCATTTTCATGGGTTTACACACCCTTGCAGTGTGAGTCACATGCATTTCCTCTTCTCCAAGCCCCTCTTGGCTTCAGAAGGAACATTGCCTTCTGCTCACTGGATAGAGCAACTTGCCTTGCCCTTTCCTCATCCTGCTCCTCTCCAGGGTTTCCCATTTCTATGACCATCCAACATTTCTGAGTAAATTTGATTTACTTCCTTCCTTAACCTCCCACATTTATCCAGTCACCAAATTCTAACACTTAACCAAAAAATGTTTCACCCTCTTGTCTACTTTCCTTTTCTGCTATCAATATCTTAATTCAGTACCTTCCTCAACTTTATTGTGCATTCAAATACACAAGAACCCTAGTAAGATGCAGAATGACAGTCATGAGTTCTGGGATTCTGCATTTCTAATGAGCTTCCAGGGCATGTTAAGATCACATTAAGAAGAAAGGTCTCAACTTGTACCTTTTTACCTCTCTCTTTATCGTGGGAGTTTCCCAGATGCCCTCTTTGACTAAACTCTTGTCTAACTCTCACTGAGGTCAAAATCTGATAATTTTTTCCTCTTCTCAAAAGTGGCCTTTGACATCCCCTTCCACTGTCCCTAGAATAATATAACAAAATGCCTTGCATCAGCTTCAGTGTATTCCCTGGCTTGATTTACATTTTAATTTCAGACTAAATCTCAAGGGTGCCCTTCATTTAATTCTCAGTACTTGCTGTACTTTCTGCCCTGTCATGGTGCTGCTGGGGATGCCCTTTCTTTCACACTTTTGGGGATCCACATTTTAGTAGTTTTTCAAGGACTGCTTGAATTGACATTTCTTTCTAAGGTTTCATCTCCCAGGACTTTATCAGAATCTCAGTTATATCAGTGGTCACATTCATACTTGTTTTGTGTGTGTGTACATGCATAAATTATTTCAGCTATCAGGCTATGAATTTCCTCTTTTAAATGTGTTTTAGTTATATATATAGACACAATATCTGTATTTGTTTTTATGTGATGCTGAGGATTGAACCTAGGGCTTCCCATGTGCTAGGTATGTGCCTTCACACTGAATCACAACACCATCTTGTTGTGAATTTCTTAAAGATACCATATTGAACTTGCTGTTGATTGCTCTTAAGTCAAAGCAGATGCATTCCCTTAAATGATCAATCTGTACATTGATATAGAAAATATATAAATATAGCCTTTTTCCTGCTTGTCACATTACAAAAGTAATGTTTCTTCTCTAAAATTCAAATATCACATAAGTGTATAGTTTCAAAAGTATAAGTCCAACACTCAGTGCCCCAGCTATGGTTAGCAATCTGATGCATAATCCTCATATATTTTCCTATACTGCTATAGATTGGATCTAGAATATCACCCAAAGACCTGTGTGCTAAAGGCTTGATACCCAGCATGGTGCTAATAGGAGGTGTTGGGACTTTTAGGAGGGGGAACCTGGTGGGAGATATTTAGGTCATCGGGGTAGTGACATCAAAAGGTATTATAGGAACCAGGTCTCTTTCTTTCTCTCTTTGATACCTGGTCTTGAGGTGATGGTTTTGCTCTAACTTGTGCTTCTGCCATGATGTTCTACCTCACTACAGACCCTAAACAACAGGGACAAAAATCAATCATGGACTGATATATCCTAAATTGTGAGACAAAACAAACCTTTTCTCTTTTTTTAAAAACATTTTTAGATGTTGATAGACCTTTATTTTATTCATATGTGGTGTTGAGGATCGAACCCAGTGCCTCACTTGTGCTAGGCAAGTGCTCTGCCACTGAACCACAACCCCAGCCCACCTTTTCTCTTTATAAAGTTGATTTATCTCAGGTGTTTGTGATAGTGACAGAAAGTTAACACTTATACATCATATTTACTATTTACAATTCTGGGATAATAATAGAGTTATAAATCTTACTTCTAAATAAAAATCTATGTTCACATTTGTAAATATACAGTTCATTCCAAATCTGTGACTGATTAAACTTCATAAAAATCCAATTCAATTAAAATGGTCTAGCAGTACAGAAATATTTGCTTTGAATTTCTTACTAGTTAAGCATATCATTATTTAGCAGTTTCTCTGCTCTTGGCATTGTATCAGACATTGTAGATTTGTAACAGTAAGACAAAGTTACTGCCTAGAACATCCAAGCTAGTCTTAGATGATTTCAGGGTAACACTGAGTGATGGATTTATGGAGAGATATTGATTGTTCATCTTCTGTGCCAGATTAAAAATATGTTTGATGACATACATTTTCAGATTGCTGAATTTTATGTTGAAATATAAACTTTCACTATCATTTGATCTGTAAAGAACAAATAACATATTTTGGATTCTGAGTGTGTTCATATTCATCTGTTTATCTAAGACATATGTATATGTACATTATTTTTTGTTTCATAAAAGAACATAAACAGAATAAAAAGAATGGTTTTACAAATATGTTTACAAAATACATTTACAAAACTACAGTTTAGGAAGGAATATGAAAAATACAAATAAAACATCATGTGAGCTGCAGGTTAGACTGATGCCTGAGTACAATCTAAGGCATTGTTTGAAAATAAAATCTTGGTACAACTTCAAATCAGTATGTATTCAACTATTTTGGAAGGGTAACCCCTAATAACGATAAATGTTTATTTTTGCTTTAAAAACAAATCAAAGCTGGGCACAGCAACCTGCACCTGTCATTTCAGCTAGTTGGGTGCTGAGGCAGGGGGATCTCTTGAGCTCACAAATTCAAGACCAGCCTAGACAACATAGTGCAAACTCATCTACAAACTCAGTTTTATGATAAACTTGTGGAGGATCATTTTCTGGTTATAGTTGAGGTAGGAGTATGTTTGAGTATTGAAGAGTTCTCAGACTTATGGGTGGTTGTCTGATGGAGAAGGACATGAATTTGAGACAATAAGAAACTACAACTTTGAAACAGTATGAAACTGCTGCCATCCACCTTTTGAAATTACATAAAGAATCTTTCTGTATCTTATTTCCAGCTCTTGAAAACTTTCTTCATTAGTTTATTTACTATATCTTCCTTTTGATATGTGTTTCATTTATTGTTCAGTAGCAGGAAAAATTGAACCTCTTCTGGAATAATGAAAGCAATTATCTGTTAATTAAATTAAGCCAGCTTTGTATTTTTGCGCTGGCTGTTGGGAAACTCAGACCTAAAACAGTAGTCACAGCAGTCAGTTTTTCTATATGCTACTTACTATTTTTTCTGTAGTCCATTTTTTGTAACTTTTCAGTTTTAAAATAAGCATTCTTAGATTCTCTTAGGAAATGGGAGGATATAATTTCAAAATATGTAGCCTAAAATGAGGTCTGTGGATATCGGCCTGGATATGGAGATAAGAAAAAAAGCAATAAGTGAATACTTTTAAAACAACCAAAGGGAGACTAAGTAATGTGTTGGGACTAAGACCCAAAAACCCCAATAACTAAGGAAAAGGAAAGATTTCTATGTTAAGTCATATCTTAGAGACCTTGCAGAACATGACTGGATTTGGACCTCAAAGGGACTCTTGAGGTTATCTAGTTCGAGCCTTATTTGATATTAGAGCAAAGTGAGACTCCATCATGTTGAATGTTGCACACAAGACTCCCAAATTACTAAGCCTGGATCTCTTTACTGCATGTATGTATTTCTGCATTTGTTCATGCTGGATAACTTCCAGAGGATCAGCTACTTGGTTTCTTTCATCTCTGTTCCTTCCTTGTTAATCTCAGCTGACTTGATGGCATCAAGAATGAGTAGGCAAACATTTCTCATTTCATAACTCTTTCTAAGTGCTAGACATCACTTTACAGTTCTCAGACATTTCTACAAATAGTATTCAGCAGACAACATTCTGTTTGTACACTGGAGTCATCACCTTCCTTCAAACCAGGACTGTCCCCCACCCCGCCCTCCAGTATTGATTGGTTGTTTGCATTGCAGTCCTCCTAGAACTCATATTTGTCTCCTCTTGAGTTTTTATTTCCTTTACAGCCTTACACTCAACATACAGTTTCTAAATCCTATTGGATTTTTCTGAACTGCATCTTGTTAATTTCTTTCCTTCTGGTCCTACTCCCTTCTATTTCCAGGTCTTTCTTATCATCCATTTGCTGGCCGCATAGCTTCATAGCCTCTCATCTGTCTCCCTGCTTCCAATCTCTTGTGGTTTTTACCTGTTCTATAGTGACACCAGAGTTATTTACAATTTTCCCTCTACATAACTTTCAATGTCATGTACCTATCCCACTTTGTAGGAACCCTGTTGCCACTTCAGCCATCTTGAGGTTCCTTGGATACATGTCTTGGCTTCCGCAGAGGCCTCCAGACTTCCTGATGTTTGCTGCCCCCTCTTGGCCATAGTGATACTGCAGACATCAGGATGTCAGAATTCCCAAAATATCACATCTCAGTCTCCATTCTCCATATTCTCATATCTGTTGTCAGGCTTTCCATATGTGTTATAATAGAATAAATTATTTGGCTACTGAACTATTCCTTTTGATTTCATTCTACAGTGCATCTTGTAGAAAGTCACTGGATTGAATGATTCCTAGATCCCTGTGAGGGCAGAGATTTTTATGTTTTAGTCACAGATATATCCCAAGGACTTAATACAGCATGTGGCACACAGTAGATTCAGACAGTATTTGTGGCTTAATGAGCCTCCATCACTCTTGCCCTTGGGGACAAAAAGAAATCTGAGGTTTAAGAAGTGTTCCCAGTAATATTGGAAAATTGGTTTATTATTAGCAAACAGGTATGGTATCAGACTTCAGTGATTGTTATACAGAACCAACAGAATTCTGCCAATTGAAGCTAATTCTCACCTGACTGGAGTGTTGCCTGCACAGATATTCTGATTCCACTGTGACCCTCATATTTTGAGACACATGGTCCTTTATGACTGCATCCTCCAAGTAATGACTCCTCTCACTAGCTAATTCTAATGACCAGTATTTTCAGGTTGATTATCAGCTGCCACATTCAGCTTTCCTAAGTGTTCTTAAAATTATTTTGTAGTTGTAGATGGTCAGAATGCCTTTATTTTCTTTGTTTATTTCTTAACGGGGTACTAAGGATCGAATCTAGTGCCTCTCACATGCTAGGTAAGTGCTCTGCCACTGAACTATGGCTCCAGCCCTTTTAACTGTTCTTAGTAACCACAGAAATATTTCATTTAGAGGGATTTGGGTGATCTTTCTATAACCATGACCTAGGATCAAATGCACCAGAAGTTCCTAGGATAGTTGCTAAAAATAACAAACTTGGGGATTGAAACCAGACAAACTGAATCAGAATGGGGCAGAGTCTGTCAATCTGCTTTCTAAATAAATCACTTGCATGGTACTCATGTTTGCTAAATTTTTAGACATACAAGTTGAAGAGAGAGAAAGAGATTTTCTATTTTATTTTTATGAGTAGAGTAAATACAGTAATAGCCTATATTGGCAAGGGGTATTATCATATTGTAAACTGCTCTCTCTCTGGTAAAATCAGTCAGTTTCAATTTAGGATGCTTTGTAGGCTTTGCAAAGACTGGGGTGCTCTTTTCCACAAGAACTTACACACAGTCAGGTAACAGCAGATTTCAGGTGTAGAATTAGGATGGCACTGCTTGTAACAAATGTGTACCCTATTGTATCTACATACATTTTTTAACTGTGGTCATCAATCTTTACAAAGTGTTAAAACCTGAAACAATTATCTCAAATAAAGCAGTTCTTAACATTTTTGTTTGTTTTTTGGTGCTGTCATAAACCATATTTTTGTATGTCTATGGTCGTATATTTAGAGGTTATATTTCTGAGCAAGTGCACTGCATACATGATTGATAGGACTAGCTGGGTGTCCAAAATCATTAACTTTATCCTGTGTGTTCAGTGAGCAGAGGGTTCTGAAAGGTTCAAAATGAGCCACTTCATATGAAAAAAACAAAAACAAAAACAAAAAACCCTTACTTCCACAAGAGTGAATGGTTCTATTCCATGGACTCTGTTTTAAGTACCATCCACTTGGTACTCTGTGGTGTTTGGTTTTCATTTTGGTATCCTGCTCAGTTTGTTTCTCTGGAGGGAAATTTGAAGTTCCTTTTGAAAGCCACACTTATTTCTGAAAGCAATAGAAACTCCCAATCTAGTTTTACCAACGTTTTGGTTATCTGAAGAAGTTAAATTAGGCTTTGCAAATGAAGATATATATTCATGCCCTCGTGGCTCTGGGGACTGTGCTACCTTATCAGATGCATGTGAAACCAATGTTTCATTTTCTGTGATAACAGAAGAAACAAAGAATCTAGGTCATCTGAACCTGACCCCTTCACTTAATCTACCATTACCTCCAAGAGTCCAAAGAAAATGAAGTATGAACCTAAGCTGTATTAGGCAATGCACATATATCAACCAAGATGTCATCCCCACTGCAGAACTGAGAGTTGACCCCAATTTGACTCATGAGCAGCCCCCAGTCCTCTCCTAAACATAGAAAGCAAACTCACCCTGTCTTTTGGAATACTAAGGGTGCCATATCATGTGTTTTCCAACCTAGATCAAGCTGCGAAGTACTAATGCCTCTGACTTAGATTTCTGGAACACCCATGCTTACTGAAGGCTACCATTGGTATCCTAAGTATCTTGGACAAAATTATTGTAAGGCAGCTGGGATCAGGATGGGTATAAAATTTTGTGGCAAAATGATGATCTTAGATGTGTGTTTATAATCTACAAATACGTTAACTTGTAAAACAGAATCATCTGAGCCAAGTTGTTCTTTGGATTCAGTGGGTGGAGAAGTCAAATCCTTTTGGAGGGATACCAGAAATTTCTTTAAGAGATTTAATTTGAGAGATATTTTAAATGACCAGTAAGATTTAAATAGAGGGAGAGAGACACAAGGTAGATGATTCAGGTAGCCCTTCCTTATAAGTGAAAACTCCTTGATGGATTTTGTCTGTGCCAAGAATACAACTCAGAGCCTCTGCACTTGCTCTCATAATTATTTGGGACACTCTTTTTCCCAAACCTACATATCTTGCTTTTTAACTTAAATCTTTAGAGCTTTCCTAAAATGTCACCTAATCAGGCCACATTTTATAAACACTTTATGTGAATTCTTCATAGTAACCTCACATAATGCCTATTTTCCCTATTTATTTTGTTAATAGCCACTGTAGTATGAGCTGTGAGATTGGGACTTAATCTTTTCTTTTTAATTGCCAAATTTCCAGTTCTAGAACACTGTCCAGCATGGAATAGGCCCTCCACAAGAACTCACTGAACAAATGAATAAAGAATGAATGAATGAATTTTCAGGTCACTTTGTATTTCTTATTGCAGAAAGGAAAACCGACAAATCTACCTCCATAGTGTTTTTTCATTCAGAGAACCCCTCAGGCCTTCCTTTTTTTGAAAGGGGGAAAATGGTGTGCAACTATATCAAAATTATCACTGATCCCATTATACAGAAGAATTTAAGATTGTAGATATGAAAAGTAATGAAGTAAATTAGCACAATCAATCAAATATACTTAAGTATACCTGGCTTTGTTTCCAGTGATGCTGTTTTTCTATTACAAGAGGACCAAACTCATACCTTCTGAGGGAGCTGACATAGCTCCCTTCCTGGGAGGAATCTGATCTTTCAAACCAAATTCTTTGCTACTCAACTTTTAAAAATTATGTTTCCATAAATGCTTATTTACCTAATTATGAACATATGTATTAAAAGGAAAGGAATGGGCTGGGTTGTGGCTCAGTGGTAGATTGCTTGCCTAGCATGTGTGAGGCACTGGGTTTGATTCTCTGCACCACATACAAATGAATAAAATAAAAGTCTATCAACAAATAAAAAAATTATAAAGGAAAGGGAAAAAAAGATGAAGCAGCATTTTTCCGAATTTATAATTCTATGTCACAAATTAGGAAATCTACCTCCTGCCTTTGCCTGCCTAGTCCCTGAGACACAGCTGAGAGCTGCTATGCACTCAACTCTTTCATCAGCCTGTGCGTGCACACTGTCACTGGTGACTCTCCTGGGCTTCCAGGCCTTCAGCCTGGACCACACTGCCTCACTGGCTCCTCTTCCTCTGAGGTTCCAGATTCCTGGACTAAGAAGTTGCTGGTTTCTCAGGTCTTCAGCTTGCATATGGTGGTGGTGGAACCATCCAGCCCTGATCCTGTAAGCCAATCCATATATCCCCTCAGAATTATCCATTATCTTATACATTCTCTTGATTCTGTTCGCTGGAGAACACTAGTAGAGTTGGCATATAGGATTTCTGGTATTTCAGTTATTTTGAGATGCATCATAGTAACAAAATATGCTCTTATCAGATTTCTCACATTAGAATTTCAAGCTTTGAAATAGTTCCAAATATACTTGGAAATAATGCATTTTACTTTTATCCATAAATTACATTTTGTATTCATATATATTCATTCATTTTTTATTTTTTGAATTCATATGAAGTAGCAGCCAATGCCAGGATGCCATTCCTCCCTGGAGAAAGAGTGCTGGGAAAAGAGCAGGTCTTTGCCCTCAGGGAGAATGAGAGTTGGATTTACAGGATCAACTAACTTTTCTTGCTGTTGAGAATTAACTATAAAAATAATAATTTAATAAGTAAATCTTGTTTGAAGGATGTTGATGTCACCATCTCCAGTACTACAGATCTTCTGAAGTTGTTTGGGTAGAAGGTATTTACTGGAGTTCAGGGACCACCAATTTCCCAACACAACTTTCAATACTCTGAGAACTGTTTTCCTGAAACAGACTGAACTGTTTTCTGGGATAATATAAAAGTTTGAGGTCAAATCAGATTTATAATGGTCATGAGCTGCACTTCCTGATATTTGGGGTTTGTATGGAGGAATTTGCTGAGCAGAAACTATGTTTTGTTGAAATAAAATGTGATTTAGATGCTAGAGCAGTTCTACAAGGTCTCTTTCTTATATGTTAAGCCTCTCCTAACTCCAATGCTATAAAGATATTTTCTTATTTTCTCTTAATAATGGTATACAGTGATGTGTTTGAAATTTATTTGTGTGGATAGTATGAGTCAAGGATTTATTTTTAGTTTACCCATCAGATAGTGTGTTAGTCATCTTCATGTTACTATGACCAAATTCAATTTAAGAAAAGGAAAGATTTATTTTGTCTCACAATTTCAGATGTTTTACTTTATGATTGGTTAAGTCCCTTGCTTTTGGGCCTGTGGTGAGTTAATACATCATGACAGAGGAAGTTGCTCATCTCAAGATGGCCAGGAAACAGATTGAAAAATGAGGTTGAGGTTCCAGTATCTTCTTCAAGGTCATGCCCCAGTAGCCTGACTTCCTTCTAGTAGACTCCACCTCCTAAAAGTTGTACTATTCCCAAATAGCACCAGAGCTGGGGACAAAGCCTTTACTACATGACCTGGTAGGGAACATTCAGGAGTCAAACTATAGCAGATAACTCTAGTGTTTGGAAGTGCATTAACTGAATAGTCCATCTTTTTTTTTTATTTTTTTTTACATTTACATAGGGTAATGATGTTTATTTTATTTTTCCCCTCCCCCCACCCCTCCCACCCCTCTTTTCCCTCTACACAGTCCTTCTTTCCCTCATTCTTGCCGCTCTCCTTAGCCTAACTCTAAACCTAACCCTAAACCTAATGCTAGCCCCTCCCACCCCCCATTATATGTCCTCATCCGCTTATCAGCGAGATCATTCGTCCTTTAGTTTTTTGAGATTGGCTTATCTCACTTAGCATGATATTCTCCAATTTCGACCATTTGCCTACAAATGCCATAATTTTATCATTCTTCATTGCGGAGTAATATTCCATTGTATAAATATGCCACAGTTTCTTTATTCATTCATCAACTGACGGGCATCTAGGTTGGTTCCACAATCTGGCTATGGTGAATTGAGCAGCAATGAATATTGATGTGGCTGTATCTCTGTAGTATGCTGATTTTAAGTCCTTTGGGTATAGGCCAAGGAGTGGGATAGCTGGGTCAAATGGTGTTTCCATTCCAAGCTTTCTGAGAAATCTCCATACTGCTTTCCAGAGTGGCTGCACTAATTTGCAACCCCACCAGCAATGTATGAGTGTTCCTTTTTCACCACATCCTCGCCAACACCTATTGTTGCTTGTATTCTTGATAATCGCCATTCTAATTGGGGTGAGATGAAATCTTAGGGTAGTTTTGATTTGCATTTCCCTTATTACTAGGGATGTTGAACATTTTTTCATATATCTGTTGATTACTTGTACATCTTCTTCTGTGAAGTGTCTGTTCATTTCCTTAGCCCATTTGTTGATTGGATTATTTGTATTCTTCGTTTAGAGTTTTTTGAGTTCTTTATAGATTCTGGAAATTAGCGCTCTATCTGAGGTATGGTTGGCAAAGATATTCTCCCACTCTGTAGGCTTTCTCTTCACATTTCTGATAGTTTCCTTTGCTGAGAGAAAGCTTTTAAGTTTGAATCTATCCCAGTTGTTGATTCTTGCTTTTATTTCTTGTGCTATGGGAGTCCTGTTAAGGAAATCTGATCCTGAGCCAGCAAGTTGAAGATTTGGACCTACTTTTTCTTCTTTAAGATGCAGGGTCTCTGGTCTGATTCCGAGGTCCTTGAACCATTTTGAGTTGAGTTTTGTGTAGGGTGAGAGATAGGGGTTTAATTTCATTCTATTGCATATGGTTTTCCAGTTTTCCCAGCACCATTTGTTGAAGAGGCTATCTTTTCTCCATTGCATATTGTTGGAACCTTTGTCTAGTATGAGAAAATTGTATTTATTTGGGTTTGTGTCCATGTCCTCTATTCTGTACCATTGATCTACCTGTCTATTTTGGTACCAATACCATGCCGTTTTTGTTACTATTGCTTTGTAGTAGAGTTGAAGATCTGGTATTGCACTACCCCCTGCTTCGCTCTTGTTACTGAGGATTGCTTTAGCTATTCTAGGTTTTTTATTCTTCCAGATGAATTTCATAATTGCTTGCTCTATTTCTGCAAGGTACATCATTGGGATTTTAATTGGAATTGCATTGAATCTGTATAGCACTTTAGGTAGTATAGCCATTTGACGATATTAATTCTGCCTATCCAGGAACATGGGAGATCTTTCCATCTTCTAAGGTTTTCTTGAATTTCTTTCTTTAGTGTTCTGTAGTTCTCATTGTAGAGGTCTTTCACCTCTTTTGTGAGATTGATTCCCAAGTATTTTATTTTTTTCGATGCTATTGTGAATGGGGTAGTTTTCCTAATTTCTCTTTCTGAAGACTCATCACTTATGTATAAAAATGCATTGGATTTATGAGCATTGATCTTGTAACCTGCTACTTTACTGAATTCACTTATGAGTTCTAAAAGTTTTCTGGTGGAATTTCCAGGTTCCTCTAAATATATAATCATGTCATCAGCGAACAGGGATAGTTTGAGTTCTTCTTTTCCTATTTGTATCCCTTTAATTTCTTTGGTTTGTCTGATTGTTCTGGCTAGAGTCTCAAGGACGATGTTGAATAGAAGCGGTGAAAGAGGGCATCCCTGCCTTGTTCCAGTTTTTAGGGGGAACGCTTTCAGTTTTTCACCATTTAGAATGATATTAGCCATGGGCTTAGCGTAGATTGCCTTTATAATGTTTAGGAATGTTCCCACTACCCCAATTTTTTCTAGTGTTTTGAGCATGAAGGGATGCTGTATTTTATCAAATGCTTTTTCTGCATCTATTGAAATAATCATGTGATTCTTAACTTTAAGTCTGTTGATATGGTGAATGACGTTTATTGATTTCCGAATGTTGAACCAACCTTGCATCCCTGGGATAAAACCCACTTGATCGTGGTGCACTATCTTTTTAATATATATTTGTATGCGATTTGCTAAAATTTTGTTGAGAATTTTTGCATCGATATTCATTAAGGATATTGGTCTGAAATTTTCTTTCCTTGATGTGTCTCTGTCTGGTTTAGGTATCAGGGTGATATTGGCTTCGTAGAACGAGTTTGGTAGGGTTCCCTCCTCTTCTATTTCATGGAATAGTTTGAGAAGTATTGGAATGAGCTCTTCTTTAAAGGTTTTGTAGAACTCGGCTGAGAACCCATCTGGTCCTGGACTTTTCTTTGTTGGTAGGCTTTTGATGACCTCTTCTATTTCATTGCTTGAAATTGGTTTATTTAAGTTGTTTATGTCCTCCTCGTTCAGTTTAGGTAGTTCATATGTCTCGAGAAATTTGTTGATGTCTTCGAGGTTTTCTGTTTTGTTGGAGTATAGATTTTCGAAATAGCTTCTAATTATGTTTTGTATTTCACTCGTGTCTGTTGTGATGTTTCCTTGTTCATTCCGAATTTTAGTAATTTGAGTTTTCTCCCTCTTTCTCTTTGTTAGTGTGGCTAAGGGTTTATCAATTTTATTTATTTTTTCAAAGAACCAACTATTTATTTTGTTAATTTTTCCAATTGTTTCTTTTGTTTCGATTTCGTTGATTTCGGCTCTGATTTTAACTATTTCCTGTCTTCTACTACTTTTGGTATTGGTCTGCTCTTCTTTTTCTAGTGCTTTGAGCTGTAGTGTTAAGTCGTTTATTTGTTGATTTCTACTTCTTTTTTTGAATGCACTCCATGAAATAAATCTTCCTCTAAGTACTGCTTTCATAGTGTCCCAGAGATTTTGATATGATGTGTCTTTGTTCTCGTTTACTTCTAAGAATTTTTTTATTTCCCTCCTGATGTCTTCTGTTATTCATTCATCATATAATAGTGTATTATTTAGTCTCCAGGTATTGGAGAAGTTTCTGTTTTTTATTCTGTCATTTATTTCTAATTTCAATCCATTATGATCTGATAGAGTACAAGGTAGTATCTCTATCTTCTTGTATTTGCTAACAGTAGCTTTGTGGCATAAAATATGGTCTATTTTAGAGAAGGATCCATGTGCTGCTGAGAAGAAAGTGTATTCATTCTTTGTTGGATGGTATATTCTATATATGTCCGTTAAGTCTAAATTGCTGATTGTGTTGTTGAGATCTATAGTTTCTTTATTCAATTTTTGTTTGGACGATCTATTCAGTGGTGAGAGAGGTGTGTTAAAATCGCCTAGTATTATTGTGTTGTGGTCTATTTGAATTCTGTAATTGAGAAGGATTTGTTTGACGTACGTGGATGAGCCAATGTTCGGGGCATAGATATTTATGATTGTTATGTCTTGCTGATTTATGCTTCCCTTAAGCAGCATGTAATGTCCTTCTTTATCCCTTCTGATTAGTTTTGGTTTGAAGTCCACATTATCTGAGATGAGGATGGATACTCCAGCTTTTTTGCTGTGTCCGTGTGCATGGTATGTTTTTCCCCATCCTTTCACCTTTAGTCTATGGGTGTCTCTTTCTATGAGGTGAGTCTCTTACAGGCAGCATATTGTTGGATTTTTCTTTTTAATCCAATCTGCCTGTCTGTGTCTTTTGATTGATGAATTCAGGCCATTAACATTCAGGGTTATTATTGTGATATGATTTGTATTCCCAGTCAATTGACTCATATTTGTTTTTGACATGGTTTCTCCTTTATTTGGCTATTCCTTTAGGCTAGCGCCTCCTTTTGCTGATTTGCATCGTTGTTTTTCATCTCTTCCTCATGGAATATTTTGCTGAGAATGTTCCGTAATGCTGGCTTTCTTTTTGTAAATTCCTTTAGCTTTTGTTTATCATGGAAGGATCTTATTTCATCGTCAAATTTGAAGGTAAGTTTTGCTGGGTATAAGATTCTTGGTTGGCATCCGTTTTCTTTCAGGGCTTGGTATATGTTGTTCCAGGCCCTTCTAGCTTTTAGGGTCTGGATTGAAAAATATGCTGATATTCTTATTGGTTTCCCTCTGAATGTAATTTGATTCTTTTCTCTCGTGGCCTTTAAAATTCTGTCTTTATTTTGTATGTTAGGTATTTTCATAATAATGTGCCTTGGTGTGGGTCTGTTGTAATTTTGTATGTTTGTAGTTCTATAAGCCTCTTGTACTTGGTTTTCCATTTCATTCTTCAGATTTGGGAAATTTTCTGTTATTATTTCATTGAATAGATTGTTCATTCCTTTGGTTTGTTTCTCTAAGCCTTCCTCAATCCCAATAATTCTTAAATTTGGGCTTTTCATGATATCCCATAATTCTTATAGATTCTGTTCATGATTTCTTACCATCTTTTCTGTTTGGCCAACTTTGCTTTCAAGATTAAATAATTTGTCTTCAATGTCTGAGGTTCTGTCTTCCAGGTGTTCTATCCTATTGGTTATGCTTTCTATGGAGTTTTTAACTTGGTTTATTGTTTCCTTCATTTCAAGGATTTCAGTTTGTTTTTTTTTCAGTATCTCTAACTCTTTATTGAAATGATCTCTTGCTTCCCGTATTTGGTCTTTTAACTGTTGATTGGTGCATCATTTAATGCCTGCATTTGCTCTTTCATCTCCTCCTTCAATGCCTGCATTTGCTCTTTCATCTCCTCATTAGCTTCCCTGATCATTTTAATTACGTACATTCTGAACTCCCTTTCTGACATTTCTTCTGCTGTGCTGTCATTGGGTTTTATTGATGTAGTATCTAGGTTTGTTTGGGACATTTTCTTCCCTTGTTTTCTCATATTGGTCAGTTGTCAGTGGGACCCTGAGATATTGCAGTTTTCCGCTACTGGCTTATAGTGTCCCGGTAGATTTCCAGTGTATCACCTCCCAGCCTTCAGTAGCCTGATGTCTTGGAGGAATCTGATAAAGCAGCTCATCCGAAGAAAACTGCCCCTAGCCCCCTACTGGTTCCATGGTTTGGAACTGGCTCTGTGCGGAAATGCTCTCACTGTGGGCCTGCGCCGTGCAGCTGGCCGTGTGGGAGGAGCCCACTGCCGGAGTGTGGAAGTCTACCTTGGGAAGACTCTAGCTGCCCTGCCCGGCTCCGCTAAGCCACCTCTATCTGGGCCTGCCACCCGGGCCGAGCTTTACCCAGTGGGCAGACTCACCTGTGGCTCTATTTCAGTCCAAGTCTCTCAATGCCTCCCCTTCTTATCTTCTGGGTTCTGGAGTGGCTAGGGGTGCAGTCTCCCTCTAGGCCACCATCTTGGATTGCCCCGTGAAGAGAGCCTGCAGCCGGAGTGGGCAGAGCCGCCTGAAGAGGTCTCTGGCTGCCCTGCCCTAATCCCAGAGGCTGCTTGCTGATCGCGGCTCTCCGCTGGTTCGTTGCCGGAGTACGCTGCGCTGCAGGGGCTCCGGGACTCGGAGCTTGTTCTGGTTAGAAAGGCTCTCACTAGCGGGCCAGTTCTGTTCCGAGAACCTGGAGAAGCTGGCTGTGTGGGTGGGGCCCACCGCTGGAGTGCGCAGGGCTGCCTGTGGATGAATCTAGCTGCCCTGCCCGGCTCCGATAAGCCACCTCTATCTGGGCCTGCCACCCGGGCCGAGCTTTACCCAGTGGGCAGACTCACCCGTGGCTCTATTTCAGTCCGAGTCTCTCAATGCCTCCCCTTCTTAACTCCAGGGTTCTGGAGCGACTGGGGGTGCAGTCTCCCTCTAGGCCGCCATCTTGGATCTGAATAGTCCATCTTTTCCAAGTTGTTAGAAAGAACTTTTAAAAAATGTGTTCTCATTTATACATGGAGTTCATTTGTTACTGCCTTTTGTGTTCTATTTGTCTACTTGTCTATTCTTGTGTCAATACTCTTTTAATTCTTATGCTTTTATAGCATATCAACAGTTCCCTCATCATTCTTCATTTTCAAAACTTCAGTTCTTCTAAAGACCAATGGCTTACATTTTAAATTACCTTTGTTAAAAGTTGAAAATTAGTTTTTCCTCATGTAGGAGCCAATGTCAAGTGTTGGCTATGTGCTATGTATCAGGCAGATAATATGAACTGTACTTAGAAGAGATTTTCAGAATGAATTTCCTTATTTTAGTCTCACCAAAAGTATGTAATTATAGTAACATACAGTAATCTGTACCACATTTACAGATTGAGATGTTAAGCTAATTCATTATCATCAGGTACTACTTATTCACTGCCAAGATTATCAAGTCCCCTGATATTTCTTATTCTTGTGCTTTCCTCCCCCCAAAATATTTGCACATCTATCCCTCAAAAATGAGATAGAGGTTTAAAAAATCTGTTTGCCAATCACATAATACATGTGACTGCACCTATCCACCAAATCTGTTCTATTCTGCTTCACAAATAGGGTTGGAGATGAATACGAAGGTAGACTACATACACCAGATTTTCCTGCCTTGATATTAGGTTTCTGGCAAAGGAATAGAATCAGACATGATTTATGCCATTTTCAGACTTAATCCATGAAACCTCCCTGTTGGGAGAAATCTTAGTTCTTGGTTCGCAGCAGCTAATATATCAAGTGTGTTATATTGCAGAGAGGAGCATTCCACTCTGATCACCTGGGAATGTAAACAACTTCCCCATGTTGGGCACCAAATGTAGGGGTGCCAGGCTAGCTCAGGTGCAGGTAAGAGCCGTGGAGTCAAGACCCAGGCCCGGGAGTTGGGTAGGAGCAGGCTTGTGGTGAGCAGCCTGCAAACTCATTTATTGCAGGAACAGGTATGCATTTTATAAGTTTCTTGCCCAATCACAATGTGCCATGGGGGATCAGACCACCAGGCCCCTATAAAGGTTCCCTTGGTAACACTAGGTCAGCACATTCCTAGGTGGTCAGAGTGGAATGCTCCTCTCTGCAAGTTTACACACTTGAGACATTAGCTGCTGTGAACCAAGAACTAGGATTTCTCCCAACAGCTGCTGGAGTGAGGAGGCCCGTGGGGACTGCCACGCAACCTTCAGCTGTCATGAAGAAGGCAGACATCCTCACACATGAAAGTGCGTGCACTGCTAGGTGGAGCAGGCAGGGACAAAGGTGCATTCTCTTGGCGCACTATCTACTAGCCTGCTGCCCTGCCTGACCTAGGCCTCTCCTTACTTCCTTTGCTGCACCTGCTTCTCATTATAAACCGAAGCTGCAGCATGGAGGTGAATTTCTAAGCATGCCCCCCAACCCCTGGCACTCTGCTTGGCTCCCTACTGTAGTGGCCCAGCACTGCTTCTGCCTCCCTAGGTAACATGCCTTCCTCTACTGCTGAACTGCCTGCTCTGGGACTTGTCCCCCACCCAGGCACAAGCTGACAGCAGTTAGGCCCTTGCTGGGGGTTACCCACTGAATCACACAGGGCCTGGCACACAGCACACATTCACTAAAGAGTTGATCCTTTCTACACAGAACTTCACTAGGTCTTTGAAACAGATTTAAACCTGATTTTGACAAGTCTGAATTCGATATCCCACTAAAGCCTGAACAAAATCATCCAGTTTTCTCCAGTGACAAGATAATTGACTTGCGTGAATTTGGCAAAGAGCATTCTGTCTGTCAGGTACAAAAATCCCCTTTCAGGTCATACAAATGGAAAGCATAGAGCAGACAAGAAAAAGAAGCATAATCCGTTACAGTTTTTCAGCTGAATAATTGGGTTTCTAAACATACACATTTTATGTCTCCTTGTATTAAATCATTCATGGAAAATACGTTGCTGTGAAACAAAACAGTATGTGACATCAGTCAGTGGACATGTAAGATTTTCTCTTTCACACTTCGTTAGTTATAATGTTGGACCATAACTTGCTGCCACAGTGAGCAAGTTCTGTTAGGAAGAAGACCTTGGAGTGTTGGTGCTTGCTGATGGTCAGGAATGACGGAGGCTAAGAACCCAAATGGAGCCCCTCCTGCAGGTCAGCCTCAGTCACTGAACCTGAGGAAGGTCTTGCAGAGCTGGGAACCTCTGCTCCACCCCTAACATAGTCTTCAGTCCTGCCTTGGAGACGTGAGCTATGGGGCACATCATAGGTACACAAGATCATATGCACACACACCCTTCCCTGCCCTGAGTATCACCCAGGGGCAAGCTCAATAAGTTCCAGAGTCAGGAAGCTAATGATTTCTTAAGCTCAGCTAACCATTACTATGTGGGAATATAAAATGAAAGTGAATCTTCTCAATTGGAGGAGATGTCAGAAGTCTAGATATGGAATCCACCCACATTTAAAGTAGGTCCTTGTTTCTGTGTTTTTCTCAAACATGACCTGCCACTCAAATGACAGTTTCAGTCTGTATTATGCATCCATTTGGCTAGACCATTATCTAAGTAAGTTTGGGGTGTTATAAAAAATTACCCTAGACAGTGATTTTAAAGAACAGAACTTCGAGGCAAGCACTTTACCACCTGAACCATATCCCCATCCCCCCAATATTGAATCCATTTATTTATTTTTATGTAGTTTTGAGGATCGAACCCAGTGCCTCATGCCTGCCAGGCAAGCATTCTATCACTGAGCCACAACCCCAGTCCACACTGCTCTGGAGCCTAGAAGTCCAAGATCTGGTGCCACAATGGTCAGCTTCCTGTGAGGAGCTCCTCTGTGCTCAGGTTGCTGGCCTCTTTGAATGTATCTTGGAAAGAGAGCAAGCTGGCTGTCTGCTTCTTCTTGTGAGTCATCTTAATCTTCTTCAAGAAGCCTCCTCCCTCCTGACCCAAAGATTTCTCCAAAGTTTCCCTTTAAATACCATCATCCTGGGATGATGATTCAACTTTCAATATTTAAATTTTGTGGAGATGCACACATTCAGTCCATAATAGCTATAGTTCCCTGTCATTGATTCACTAAGCCATGTGATACTGTGGAAGGTTCTGTGGATGTGATCAACATCTTAAGTTAGGGAGATTGCCCTTGATGATCTTGGGGCTTAGCCCAGTGGCCAAAATGCCTTAAGAGCAAGACCCAGGGTGCCCTGAAGGAGGTGAAATTCTGTCGGTGGATTGGAACTTCCACTTCTACCCTTGAGTTTCCAGCCTACTCTTCCGGTGGCCTGCTTTATAGATTTTGGACTTACCTGTTGGTCCCCATAATTGTGTAAGTCAGCTTCTTGCAATTTATAATCTCACTATCAGTCAATCATCCCATGATTGGTTCTTATCTCTGATGGGTAAAGTCCTTTTGGACTCAGATTTGCATCATGATGGAGGCAAAGCACAGCCCAAAGTGTGGCCCAAAGATGGCATTGGGGACTTGCTCACTGCTGGGTCTTCAGATGATATCTGCTTGCTCTTTTACCATGGGTCCTCCCCAGTGAAGACTCCTTCCTTTCATGAACCTCTTGCTGTGAGTCTATCACCAGAGACATTACCTAGGCTGAATACAGGGAGACCTTGTTCCATCTCCTCAGGGCTTGTCCAGTAGAACTTCAGGGATCAACTCAGTGAAGGTGGAGTATACTTCATAGACTTCAAGAAAATGCCAATAGAGTTTCATATCCCTCTCAAGTTGGATAGGGGGCACACCCTAAGAGAAGCATGAAATATCCACAAGTGCTATCTTTAAAATATTACCCACTCTGCCCTTAAACCAATATGGTTACAAATACAGATTGTTTGTTAATGAATCACAATGTTTAGATGAACTAAAGGGAGGTTTCTAGGAGAGAAAGTCAGGAAAACAAGATACTTCTCAAGAAAAAAAGATGCTACTCAGTAATGCTGTTACATTAACTCATCTGTCCCCTGGAGCCAGTACTAGTTAGAGCTTCACTCCCATCTACATCATTCAGCATATCTCACTTTGGAATCACCTGAAAAATAGAGGGAGAGATACCCCAGTATCTCTCTCTCTCTTTCTCACACACACACACACACACCCCACTACATTGCTGAGATGCCCAAAAAAGAACCTATCAACTCAATTGAACTAGGATAGATAAGCAAACAGAAGGTATGAGGCATCCCAAAGCCAAGGACGTGAATTTGAAGGCACCTGCAGGTTGATGTGCTAGCATCCACTCCTCACTCAAGCAGACCAAACCTCAGAGAGTCCAATGCCCAGAATTAGAACATACAGTTAAAACTCATTTATATTCATCTTAGCTCAGTACAGAGGTTTTCAGAACAAACACGGAAGCTGTTTAAGAAAGGGATTATCTACTTCTCCATCCCAGCATGCCTGCATTTGAAGATCTTGAAGACAGGACCCACATTTACTTACACTACCTCTATGAAAATATACAACAGGGCAGATTCTGGGATAAGTGATTTTACTACTTAGAAAATTCATCAAGAACAGCCCCCTAGCAGGTTGTACATCATCTCAACCAACTAGCGAGATCTTGGAATGGAAGTGGACACCTCAGACCTAAAAGGAAGCTTTAATTTGAACTGTGCAAACAGACTTAGGGCAGCTTGGCCCTTTCTGTCAGTCCCAGGTCACTGACTGCCTTTATGGCCCAATCTGTGTAGCTGGGACAGCGATGAAGAATGATATTGTGAGTGTCAAATGCCTTCCCTTTCCATGTTCTTGGACCCTGTCCTGTGGTTGAAACAGTATGTCACAAAGATAGCGATACCATGGGGGAAATTATTCTTCCTTTTTCCCAAGGGAAGATACTGTGAGCACAATTCAGAATAAAATCAGCATGAATAGAACTTCATGTGCTGATAAGAAACACTACTTTATAGATATATTGTTAAATAATTTTTGAATTGGAAATTAGGTGACATAGGGACACAAGTACATACATGAATCATATGTTATTTATGGGAATATACAGATGCTCATGTGCACTCACACTTTAACAGAGGGAAGCTACAGGATTGAGATGCAGGGAAGGAAACTTCTTATTGCATGAGGTTTCATGTTGCTGAAAACATTTGTGCCTCAGACGTTCATTTTAAAAATAAACTTATAAATAAGCATTGGTCTCTTTGATTACATCATCTTCAAGAACAACCCGGTTCCAGCCTGGTGAGCTTCCTGTGAGGCAGCATTGGGTTGAGCCCTTTAAATATGTCACTTCCTCCTCATAGCCACCTACAAGGGAGGATATATTAAAAACCCAGTCTTACAGATTGCATCTGGAGCCATACAGAGCTCTCAGCTCTTCCCGCACAGTACAGCCTAGTTAGCCCAGTGGCAGAGCGAGTTGCATTTTTGTCCAGAGTCTGGACCTCAATCTCTACACTGTTCCCTCTGTCTCAGTATGATTAGGAGCTCCTCTATCACAGATCACTTATGTCTTATTTGCTCAGCTCTCTGTTTTGTGTAAAAGGTTGCACTGAATAAAATAAGGATGTTGATTTAAGACAACCTGGGAAGCAAAATGTCAATTGGAACTTATGTACCTAGAAATCACTTCAGATTTCAGTCTACTTAAGTTGAATCATGAAAGAAGGATTTTAATTTGTTTCCCAAAGATTGAAATTCTTTTAAAAATATGGGTTTGTTACAGAGCAACAATGGCTCTGTGGAGTTCTGACATTACTTCATTCCCAGGCTTTCTATTGAATTCCTGCTGTCAATTTGCATAGTTGTATGATTGCAAATTTCAATAAGAAAGTGCATGATGGAGATGGGCATACTTCCTGACTGTGGCTTAATGAAGGTAGACTGTATTGATCCAATATCAAATAGACAATTGATGGCCTGATAATGTATTCCAGATGCTAAAACATTCTGTTTTCTTTAGAAAACAAGAGATCATTCTGTGTGGTTTTGACTCAGTTCAATCTGAGCTGTAATTCTTATTAATTCTTATTAATCAACCATTTGGTATATTATGAATAATTAAAAAAGAGACTTTTGCAAGAGGGTACCTGGAAAAACATTGAGTGAAATGTAGGGATATATTTCTACTCTCCTGTCAGTCATTATTCATGAAGTGGGGAGTTCAAAGTCTCCTAAATAAAAATAAGATTGATTTTGAATTATATTTTTAAATATAATATATAAAACTCATCTACTTTTATATTCAAAAACACTACACATAAAACAGTGAATAATTCAGCACTTTATTTTACTACATATTAGGGTAAACTAAGAAAGAAACAGAGGACCGAGGTAAAAATGGGGAGAATAAGAGAGCAAACCTGTACTCACAGAGTCAAAGGGGCCCAGGATCTAAGTCCAACCCTGACTCCTCTCAGGGAGCCTGGTGGAATATTCTGGTCACTGTGCATGACCAGGGAAATGGTATACCTGAACACCCTGTGTTCATTCTTTATGTCTACAGAGCCATGAGGAGAAATAAGAGCTGGGGACAGGTCCACTGGAGGAGCAAGGCCAAGAGAGCATTAGGGAAGCTCAGCTCATCTGTCTTTTCCCTTTTCTTCCAAATGATTCCTGCATGCTCAGTCTTTTCTATAAGCCTCAGATTATGAAAAGCAACGTTAGATTTCAAAAATCAAATTACCTCAAATTTGTTCATTAATTTGTAGCAAGTAGAAAGTCTTACAAAAATCTCAGGTAAAGTATACTTTCACTAATTAATATTAGGTAAAAGGGAATCAAGATAGACATTTCGTTTTGCTTTAATTAAAAATTTTGAAAGTGGCCCATTTGATAAACTAGGAGTAAATTACTCCTCTAAAGTTCATTCTAATTAGTGTCGATATTGGATTGAGTATTTGGCTCCAAGGACTACCTCCAAAGTCCATCTTTGCCTTGCTTCAAACTTAGAATGGCTAAAGCAATCCCTGCAAGAAGACAGAAGTGAAATTTGATTGGGACTCATATGAGCAGGAATCTATACTTTGTAAACTAACCTTGTTGAAACAGGTATTTTAGAGAATTGTGAATCCCTATTTTAGACAAAGAGGATTATAGGTTAATAATTGACCAATGTGCTCTTTCAAATTCTGTTCCTTTGGGTCCTCTTACAGTTTCAGATTAATTTGACCAAATACCAACCTTATCATTTCCCTACTTTTACTAAATATTTGTTGCTGAATAAACTTTCAGATTTAGGAATGGAAAAGACTTTGAGAGTGGGAAAAGAGGGTTGAGGTAGGATGGACTTCATGGCACTGCTTTGCTTAATGGCAGTTTGAAGATTGTATTCCTGTTGCCAAAGTCTAAATGGGAGCCCTCTAACACTTATCATTGTGTATATGTGTATGTATGTGTGTGTGTGTGTGTGTGTGTGTGTACTCACATCACCATACTGCAAAAGGCAGAGTTGCTAAAACTGTATATAACAAAAAAAAAAATTGGTTAATTAAAAATTGTACTGAATTCTATTCAAGGTGCTGATACCTTAATTTCTATATTCATTTGTTATTAAAAATTTCTGCCTTGATAATGCTGTTGGAATCTACAAGCACATATGGTGGGTATGGTTCCAGTTATGAAATAGTCATATCTTGAAAAATAAAATGTGCTGATGAAAATGCAGTTATGCTCTCATTTTGGTTCTTAAAAAACTGGAAATTGGGAATAAACAAAAGTAGACTGCACATTTATCTATTCATGTTCTATTCTAGCAAAAGCGCCTGTTCTCCTAATTTACCTTCCCTAAACTGCAGGGCAGCAAGCTGCATTTTTAATATCAGTGTTGCATAAAGTATCCATAAAGTCTAAAATCCAGTAACCACTCAAGGTTCATGAAAAGAAAGGAATTTCAGAAAAGAATATTCAGTTCTACTGAATCTGTCTCTGTAATAAGACATCTATTTCCATACTAGTGGTGATGTAAACCTGTGGCTAATTATATTTTCATTCCTTCTAAGGATAGGTATACTAGTATGTGAGAAGCACTTAAAATCCCCAAGAAAAAGGAACGGAAGTAAATAAAAGACATGCACAATTTATATCAATGCCTTTGTGGTTGTTACTATTATGTTCTTATTCCCATGGGTATTGAAGGACAGAGTTTAAATATTGATAAAGCACCAAATGAGCATCCTGTGTGCTAGAATTAGTTATAGAATGATAACTGTCTCCTTCTTTGTACATCATTACTAAGGTTGTCACTGTGAACTCTAAACTTTATTATTCTGTTAGCTGTCTGTTTAAAAAGACTTCTGAATTTTTCCTACTGTGCAAACAAACATGCACACATATACAACACTGAACAGGCACTGAAAGGGAAATTTAAAAGGCAGAGTTCTTGTTTTGGTTCTTATGTGTGTGTGTATATGTCTGTTTTGGTTTGGGGACTTTGTTTATTTTTTGGTTTGGGATTTTGTGAATAACCAGGTGCACATTGAATAATGATCTTAAAATAAATCATTCTTTTGGGCATTCATTGGGTATGATATGGGCATTTTTGGTGGTTGAACTGCAGTCATTATTTTCTTGTCATAAAAAATCAAGGATCACTCCCTCATTTGTGATAATATATAAAAATGAAGAGAGATGTGAAGGACTGTTGTGGAAGGCTTCTTATGGCCCATGTGCACCTCTTCTGCATGCGTTGTTTCCAACATGACCTTGGGAGTTAGTCTTATGACTCTTAAATAAAGGATAAGAATGTCTTAGATCAAGTGCCTCACTTTCTGATGCCCCATCCAACTGCTGACACAGGCAACAATTCAGTACAACCGGTGGACTGTCTGCTTCCTAAGACTGAGCTCTTTTTTTCACACCAAGCTAATTACTAAAAAGGCATGAGATTGACATGTGAGACTGATACCTTCTCATAAATGCAAATGCAGAAAAGCAGAGGAAAGAATGCTCACCAGCTCTGGCAGAAGCACAAAGTGACAGATTTATTCTGGCCCTGCACTTAAGTGGTGCTGTAATTTTAATGTAATAAATATTTAGATCTGCTTTTTGTTTTCTACCCACAGAGTTCTGTCCCAATTCTCTGGCTAATGGGTGTATGGGAGACGCTCTTCATAATAAATTATGGTGTTTATGTGTGAATGGGTGGAAGGACACATCAGAGATATGTAGTGTGTACTGCTTTGGTATTAGCACAATAGGCTGTCTTTATGAAGTTTAATATTCAAATCTATGTACCAGTGCACTTGGAAATCAAGAATTTGCTTCCTATTTTTACTTAAAACTATCTTTATTTTAGTTAACAGGAATGCAGTTTAATCATCCATCTTTATAGTTAAAGGAGTTCTACAGGCTTATAATACTGTCAGATTCTAGGTTATATAAATAAGAAATAGAAAGACAATTTTAGAGAAGAAATGGGCCTTCTTTTTCTCCCCCCTTCCCCTTTCTTGTCTGTTCTCTCCTTCTCTATGAAGAAACTATTCTGCAAGCTAGGAAGTATCATTGATGGTATATGATTTCACTAGTTGGATTTCATCTCAGGATATCTGTCAGATTCATACCTGTCTGAAGCTTCATTCTAATGTTATCACCCCAAGGGTTAACCTGGAATGTGAGCACTTTTTTATAGTGGTAAGAGAAAAAAAATGTAGGAGTGTCTATGTGTTAGAATCAGAGGTGAGTTGGTTTAACAACAAGCTCTTCAGGGGTTTCATGGGGGAGTGCAGAAAGAATGGGGTAGGGAAAGACTGAATTATAATGTTTGCCAAATTCTGTGGTGTAAATATTCCCACCATGGCCAATTTCAAGGTTTTTTGTCCCCTATGTTTCAATACGACAATTCAAGATGTTATAAGGAAGCAACAGTAATAGAAACTCATGTGGTTCAACTGATACTCACTTGTAAGCTGAGATAGCATCATTTATGCAATTCAAATAGCTATTAGTTTGGATACATTAGTGTTATTTCCACAAGAAATATTTTCATTGTTTCCTAAAAAGATAATAATAGACATTCATGATATAATTCAGGAGATATCATTTTTGTTTGTTTTATCAAGCATCTCATCATTAATGCTTTGTATAAAACTAAATTTATGAAAAGACCCAGGAATTTCACATTATTATATCATCTCCTGTTAGTTTGAAAATATGAGACATTTATTTTCCTAGTATGTTTTCCTGATTAAGATATTGAGACAGCAGGCTCTTAAACATTTTTCTCAAGGCAATACAATAGTAGACTAGGAATTGTCAAATTAAATAGTGATAATTTTTATTATATAAATTTTAATCATAATTATAAAGAATCCTTAAGTGCACAGAACATCATTGAGAATCCTCAAAATATACTCATATAGGATTTTTTTTCTAGAGATCTTAGAATTTTCCCACTGGGAATTTATTTATTTTTAATTACTTTTAGTATTTGATTAACATGTAATGATTGCACATGTTTAATGGGGTTCAGTGTGATTTTATAGGGAGTAAAATATATGTATACAGCACGTACTGATCAAATCAGGGCAATCAGCATTTCTATCTCTTATCATTACTTTTTGTTGGGAGTCTTCAAGCCCCTCTCTTGTAGTTCTTTATAAAGTATAAGAGGTTATTGTGAACTGTAGTCAGTTCACTGTACTGTGGATCACCAGAACTTTTTCCTTTGTTCTGTGTTTTGGTATTCATCATGCAATACCCCTGTATGTCCCCTACCCACTTCCTTCCATTCAAATTGACTTTTCTTTTTGGTTTCATGTATAAGATAGAATATGCATTATTTCACTTGACTTTCTGTGTCTGGTTTCTTTCACTTAATATAATGTCTTTCAGTTGCATCCACTTAGCTGAAAATGATAGGATTTCTTTCCTTTCATAGTTGAGTAATATTTTTTTGTGTGTGTGTGTGACATTTTCTGTATCCATTCATCTACTGATGGATATCTAAGTAGATTCCATAGCTTTACTATTATGAATAGTGCTGCAATAAACATGGGCATACAGGTATCTCTTCAGTATGCTGATTTCATTTCCTTAAGCTACATACCCAGAAGTTGGATAACTGGATCACACAGGAGATGTATTTTTAATTTTCTTTTGGAACTTTCAAACTGTTTCCTATAATAGCTGTATTAATTTCTAGTCCCCAAAACAGTATATTAGAGATGCCTTTCCTCTACATATTCTCCAGCATTTGTTAATTATTGTCTTCTTAATAGCATTTGTTGTTTTTTGTCTTTTTGTCCATTTTAACTAGGGCAAGATATCTCGTGGTTTTGATTTGCATTTCCTGGATGGCTAATGATATTGAACATCTTTTTTACATGTATGCTGGCATCTTATCCATTTTATCCAATTGGATAAACATGGCAGAAAATTTATATTTAATTTTATCCCAACTAAATGGAAAGGTCCCTTGGAGACTTGGACTCAGATCGCTGGATTCAGAGCCAGAGTGCTCACCATTACACCATGCAGCCACTAT
Source organism: Sciurus carolinensis (assembly GCF_902686445.1). Classification (NCBI taxonomy): domain Eukaryota; kingdom Metazoa; phylum Chordata; class Mammalia; order Rodentia; family Sciuridae; genus Sciurus; species Sciurus carolinensis. Next base: position 100,816 of record NW_025920307.1, on the reverse strand, counting down.
ATTTAATTTTAAACTGCAATTCTCTCAAATTGTGAAAGAAGCTAATACATTCTAAGTTCAAAGACAAAGTTTCTTTTTTTATTTTTAGTTATATATGACAATAGAATGTATTTTGACATACATAAAATATGACTTATTCTATTAGGTTTCTACTCTTGTGGTCATACATAACGTGGAGTTACCCTGGTAATACGTACAAGTATAAGGCTAGGAAAGTTATGAGCAATTAATTATAATTTTCTTCCTGTTCGCTCCTCCTCCCCTCCCTCCATTGTCCCCTGTCCAGTCCAAAATATTTCTATTATTACCCTCCACAACCTCCCCTGTTCAGGGTTAGAATCCACAAATCAGAGAGAGCATTTGGCCTTTGACTTTTTAGGGGATTGGCTTATTTCACTTAGCATGATATTCTCCAGTTCCATCCATTTACTGGCAAGTGCCATAATTTCATTTGTCTTTATGGCATAGTAATATTCCATTGTGCATTACCACATTTTCTTTATCCATTCATCCATTGAAGAACACCTAGATTGTTTCCATAGCTTGACTATTGTGCGTTGAGCTGCTATGACCATGCACGTGGCTGCAAAAGTGTACTATGCTGTTTTTAAGTCCTTTGGGTGTAGACCAGGAATGGGATAATTGGGTGAAGTGGTGGTTCCACTCCAAGTTTTCTAAGGAATTTCCATGCTGCTTTCCATAGTGGTTGCACCGATTTGCAGTCTCACCAACAATATATAAGAATACCTTTCTCCCCACATCCTCACCAACATTTATTTTTACTTGTATTCTTTATACATGCCATTCTGACTAGAGTGAGATGGAATCTCAGTGTAGTTTTAATTTACATTTCTCTAATTGCTAGAGATGTTGAACATTTTTCATAGTTTTTGACCATTCATCTTCTGTGAAGTGTTGTTCTGTTCCTTTGCCCATTTTTTGAATGGTGCTGGGAAAACTGGAAATCCATATGTAATAAAATTGAACTCCAATATCTTGGCCTGCACAAAACTCAACTCTAACTGGGTCAAAGACCTAGGTATTAGACCACAGACTCTGCACTTCCTAGAAGAAAAAGGTAGGCCCAACTCTCCAACAAATCAGCTTGGGAACTGAATTCCTCAACAAGACTCCTAAAGCACAAGAACTAAAATCAAGAATCAACAAATGGGATGGTATGAAACTGAAGAGCTTCTTCACAGCAAAGAAAGCAATCAGGAACGTGTACAGAAATCCTACACATAGGGAGAAGATCTTCACCACCAGTACCTCAGATAAGGCATTAATTTCCAGGATATACAAAGAACTAAAAAACTTAACACCAGAAAAATTTTGTATTTTTTTGAGAAATGTTTATTCACACCATTTACTTATTTTTAAATTGGATTTTTTGTTTTTTGTTGTTGAGGTGCTTTTGAGTTCTTTATATAGTCTGGATATTAATCCTTTGTCAGAAGAACAGTTGGCAAATATTTTCTCACATTCTCTAGGTTTTCTCCTCATCCTCTTCATTGTTTTCTTAACTGTGCAGAAGTTTATTAGTTTGATTTAATCCTATTTGTTTAGTTTTCCTTTTGTCACTTACGCTTTTCGGCTCTGAGCACTGCCCAACTTTCAAGTTTCTACATGATGATTACACATAAAAGAATAAACTTTTTAAAAAAGTTAAAAAATGATAATTTTTTATCATTTAAATTAATTAAATGATAAATGATGAATTTAATTTCAAATATAAATGCTTACTTAGTAGGAAATTCAAAAGTTTATGTTCACCTGAAAGTGATTTTAAAACTCTTCCTGTATCTGAAAGTATAAGTTGAAGTAGTTCATGTTCAAATTAAGACTTTCAGATGGTTAAATACCTTTTATGTACATGGGTCAACCAGACTATGCCAAAACATAATAAAAAGAATGCTATTGTTTTAATTACTTCTGTTCTCCAACAACCTCCACCCTGACCTTTGTTGCAGATGTTATTTATTCACTCATTCATTCATCCATCCATTTATTGAATATACATCAATTGTACCAGGTGCTTAGACAGCGAAGGTGCCAAAGTGATCAAGACACATACAAGAAACCATTGTTCTCAGAAGTTCACATTAATGAGAGCTTCAGTTCATAAAAAAGTAATACCAGATATTGATGAGTATTACTAATATAATTTTAAAAGGATGATGTGACCTGATAATAACTAGGTGATGATTATAGATTATTCATAAATAATGTGTTCATGTACTCATGAATAAAATAACATTTCCAATGAGACTTGGATGACAAGAAATAGTCACACATGCAAGACTCAGATGGGAAGAATTTCAGGTATGGCAAGTGTCCAGTGAGCCTGGCATAAGTTTCTTTTTCTTGAACAGATCAGAGGCTAAAGAATAAGGGGTATGAAGAAAGCTGGTATAAGATGAAGACAGTGAGTGAGGCTGGTCCAAATCATCAGGGACTTTACAACCACACCAAGGAGTTCACATTTAATTCTCTAAGGGGACAGAACACAATGGAGGGAGTTATTCTGGGGCGTGATGTAATTTGATTTACATTTTAAAAGATCATCTGGCTGTTGTGTAAAAATGGATTATATATGACAGGACAGAAAGCAGTTGGAGAGGCTAGGTAGAAGATTATTTAGGGATTCTGGTGGAACACAATGGAGACTTGGTCTAGGATACTAGTAGTAGAGATGCAAAGTAGATTTTATAAATGTTATGGAGATAGAAGAATAAAGATGTGTTAAGGAATTGACATATGGAGGTGGGAACAAAGAAAACAGAATTAAAGTCTAACTAAAATTTTCAGTCACAGTAACTGAGTAAATGGTGCTGGCATTTACTAAGATAGGTAATATGAAGAGAAGGGTAGACTTGGGAGACAAAAACTTATTCTTTTAGGTTGGCCTTGTTCATATTTTGAGATGTCTATTAAATATCTAAGTAGAACTGTCATGTGGGCAGTTGTTACATAAGTTTTAGTTCATGGGAGAAACACAGAATGGAGATGGATTTTGTGAGCCTATAACACAAAGATAGTTGACAGATAGTACATACAGATAGAAAAGAGAAAGGAGCCCAGGACCAAGCTCATGGGCACTCTGACATTTACAAATGAGCCTAGAAAATAAAAGCCAGAAAAATAAATTGAGAAGGGGTAAAAATAAAGTAGAAGAAAACTAAAGGGCATGGAATAAGGTACATGGGCATGGTGATTAGAATATTTAATTGGTGGTTTATTTAAAAGAGTGATGAAATTAAATACAACACAGAAAAGGATAAGGTGAGGAGACAATTTATGAGTCTTTTTGCATTTGTTGTTCTCATCTTAAAATCAGAGTTCCTGACTCTTTCAATACTGTATAGTGAACAGCTTTGAGAAATGTAAGGTACTCCTCCAGAGCAAGAGAATAAGTGCATTAGCTATTCAGTACAATAAAGATAATAGATCCTTCTGGAGCAAAGATTAGACAGGCTTACTGCCCATTATAAAATACAGATTCCTAAGCACGTGGTTCCTATTCTATAACATAGTTACTTGTGTGTGTCAGGGGCATCTGGTCTTCTCTATATTGCCAGGAGAGAAATGGGACTCAGGGAACCAGAACAAATGCTAACACTCTGACTACTGCTTTTGTTATAATACAAAGTACTTGATCTCTGACTGAAACTTTCATATCCTCTGCTGGCATCCATGAAGCAGTGACAAGTTGACTTTGTAGGTAGAGTAGGCTAAAATCTCACATCCTTCACTGTTATTCACAGATGGTAGATGGTTTTGATTGTTCCCTTGGGATCTGTGGTCATGGTGACTTTTTTTCTGCAGCAGTATTCACTGGCTCTGATGCAGAGATAGTGCAAGGAGATGAATTTATGGCTTAGATCTTTAATATGAGTGTCTTACTGAATGATCACATAGCTCCATTCATGTACTCATAGTGTCCTACTACCTGAGTGTGTAGTTTCAAGAAGACCAGTATTCAGACACTGGTGGGGAGTATGCTAATAAATATCCAGCACATTTAGATTTTTCTAGGAGTTACTAAAATAGCACATACTTAATCGCTTGTTAAAACCAAATTTTATATTCTTGTACTTAGATGACATAATTCCAATTAAAGAACTGGGTCTTATCTGATACCCTAATATTAGTAGTACTTCACAGAGGCCATGAACTACATTTAATTAATATCAATAATTAATAATATATGATACATTTTAGAGCATATAAGGAAGTAATTAAGTATTACATAGGAATGCACTCTATATCTGTTTTATTAGGTTGAAATCAATAAACATAGTTGACTTTTTTAAAAATAAGTGTTTTAATTCATGAATTTTTAATTGAGTTGAGGGAAGATCCTTTACCACCTGGTTGCCAATGTCTCTCTGTAAAAGACTATTATCCCTAAAGGGCATTTAAGTAGATACTGTCTATAAAGCAATTTATTGAAAATGACATTGTCGCTGCATATGTGCACTGCATACGGATATAATATACTGTGGGACCCTGAGTATTTAACAGTCAGTGTTGTCTACAGTGAATTGTACAAGGGAGAGCCATGTATGAATCTAATCTTTGCTCTTAGGTTTATACTTCCTCTCCTACATTCCTTTTCCATTTTTGTTTCTGATATACAAAGGCATCTATAATCTCACAAGTTCTGATTGACTTATATCCAATTGAGTACCAGAAAATTGCCTTCCCTCCCTTCTGTGTGCTGTTGCAGGCCAGGAAGTATTTGTTCAATTCTAATCTGAATCCTGTCACTCATTAGTGTCTATTTTGTATGTAGTTCCTTTGGCAGAAGCAGCTTTATATTAAGATTCAAGTTTTCTTAAGTTTTTTGCATACCTAACATTTATCTTGTGTCTGCTGGAATTCTTTCATTGTTGAAGGGTCTAGGAATAGAGAGTGGAGGATTTTGATATTATGGAATAATTTCCAGTGTCCTCGATGGAGAAAAAAGGAGGGGCAGAAAACCCCATTAAAACCACCTCTCCACTTTTCTCCTGCTTTACTCTTCTACATATCCAGCAACTCTGCCTGACTTGGCAGAGACAAGTAGCAGCGAAACAGCCTCAGTTATGACAGTAGTTCATGGATTTAAACTTCAGGGGCAATATATCAAGAGAATAGATAAAATATATAATTGTTGAACTGAGGAAAGAACGTGTCTATGTTCTCTATTGGAGTCCTCATTAAGACTAATACCCAAGAAAGACAAACATCTGATATTGAGAATGGGATCACTAAGGCAGGGAAATATAAACAGATTTAGGATTTTACCTCCAAGACATGCTACCAGTCAAAAGATGGCTTTCCCCTGCCAGGAGCCTGAAATGGTAATCAGGACCCATTGTGCTCAGAAGTACCCCAGAAAAGTAAAAGCAAAGTACATTTGCAGAAGGGTGTGCTACCAAATCAGATCTGCAGAGCAATCACACCTAGGTAGGCAGTCCACATGGTTTTATCCCTAATGCAGCTCTGAACCTTGAACTGATGAAAAAAACTTAGGGGCAAAATTTATGCATTTGATTATAATTGAGGTATAATTGAGACTCTTCATTTCTGTCTAAAATTTATTTAAAAATAAGATTTAGTCCTACTGGTAACCATTAACATATAATGGTAGGATCATTGGATTAGAAGAGCACTTGACTTTGGGTTGGTAGGGACATAATTAGTTAATATTGCTGATGTGTTACTTCCCATTATGGACATAACAAAGGCACTAGACTGTGTTGGCTTTGAGCCCTTCTCCAGTAAGTAATATTCACTTTGGAAAATCAATATAGCCTCCCTTGATTTCTTTTGATTGAGAGAAAGAAGTACAGTGGAAGGCTTTAACCTAACATTTGGTGCTACATAATCTTATGGAACCAGTCTTTTAGCACCATCTTACTTGGTAGCATATAGTCCCAGACCAGGATTATTGAACAAGTCCCAGGATGTTTAAAGGTCTTTCATATCCAGCTTTTTATGCTGTTGTAACATGACTGCTTCAACTCTTTTCACATGAATGGTGTATAATGCTAACTTGTACTCTAGGTTGTGTACCCCTTCTGCAAAATGTTTGGGACTAGAAGTGTTTGAGATTTCCAAATATTTGCATATATACAATGAGATAGCTTCATTAAGGGAAGTCACTTCACAACATGAAACATTTATATTTCATATACACACAGCTTGATATTTAGGATGGGGTGCATTTCTTTCTTCCTTTATTGTTGTGTTTTCTGCAGTTGCGAGTCTTGAACTGAGGACCTTGCACATGCGAGGCAAGCACTGTGCCACTGAGTTACATTCCCAGCCTCTGATGAAATCTTATGAAGTATTAGAATACACCTTCTTTGTTCTAGAACTGGGGATGGAACCCAAGAGTACATAACTACTGGGTCACATCCCCAGCTCCTTTAAATTTTTATATCATATTTTGAGACAGAGTTCTGCTAAGTTGCTTGGGCCTCACTCAATTGGCTGGCCTTAAACTCCCATTGTCCTGCCTCGGCCTCCTGAGCTGCTGAGATTAGAGGCATGTGCCACGACACGGTGTACACCATCTTTTGACTGTGACCCATCACATGAGCACGCATGTGGAATTTTCGCCTTATATAATATTGGCACTCAAGAAATGGCAGATTTATGAGTATTTCAGGTTTTTTGTTAGGAAGGAACAAACTGCATAACATACTCCGGTGAGGAGCATCTATTGAAACTATTGAAAACTGAAAGTAATATACACTTGATTCACCTTCAATTGTCTATAGACATCTCAATGCAAACCTTTAGCTTCACAGTTAGTATGTTATGTAATTTTCAACTATTTCTCTTATATTAATACATGAATGAATGCCCTACAAGACCTTTGATACTAGTATACTTGGGGGTGAGATTTGATTGTAGTAAAGCATACATGTTTTTACAGAAAAAAAGTAGAGTTTCACATTAAAGCCATCAGTGCTGTCAAAACTTTCAGTTTCTTGGAGACCAAATTGCAAAAGCTCCCCAACTGTGGACAATCTCCCTACCGAGAATTTTTGGCACTGAAGGTAAAAGGTACACTTTGGGATGACTGTGGGATTGTTTGAAATAACTGTTCTATGTTTTTTTACTTACCAAAAAATTCATCGAACATTTATTGAGTACTTCCTATGGACACTTGTTAGGTATCATGGCATAATCCTGTGACTATGCTGTGAACATAAGTATTCTTGTGCATTTCCCATTTTACTGATGTGGAAAATTCCTAAGTCTGACCATCAAATAGTTGGTTAAGGCAGAATTCAAGCTGACACACTATGACTGCAAAGCCTGCATTCTTAATCAGTATACCATCTGGTTTCTCCATTGATGTTTCTTGTGAGCTTCATTCATTCACTAAGTGCCTCATTAGACCACATAGTAAGGAGTGAGGATACCATGTAAGATGCAGCCTCACTTTCTTTCCTCAGCGATAATGGAGAAGGTAGAAAAGCAAACATGATACTGAGAAAATAGTTAAATAAATTTAAAATAAGCCTCCACCCACTCCCCTGGTTCATAAAAGAAAAAAAATATCTGCATTGCTTTGTCCATATATGGATTCGATCTTCCTTTGAAAGTAAGGACTAACAGATGTTGGGCATAAGGCAGTGTTTTCGTGAAGTCTCAGTCTTAGGCAACTGCATGGTTGAAAGCACCAATGATAAGAAGCGACAAAGTGAGGAAGGAGTGAACCTCTGCCGCTGTTCTATCAAGGAACATTCACTTAGTCCTGTTTTATATTTTGAGTTACAATATAAGATCATATTTACAGAAGGGGAAAATGCTACCACTTACCTTCCCAAAATAAAAGAAAAAGATTTAAAAGCCATTGCTAGAGACAGGTCACATAGGTAGAGCTAGGGCTTTCTTTTAGTTGCTGGCCTAATCCCTTCAGCCTACACAGGAAAAAATAAAAACAAATTACGTAAGTTTAGTAACAGCAAAATCACATTCTCCCACAACATCTGCCTCTCTCTCTCTCTCTCTCTCTTTCTCTCTCTCTCTCTCTCGCTATATCTCTCTCTCTCTCTCTTTCACAATGACACAGGCAGACAAACACAAATACATAAGAACATACATGCAGAGGTACCATCAATACCACAAAATAATCAAAAACTGGCCTTTACTCCCAGAGAAATCTACATTTAACATTTAGAGCAACTATGGTGAGTGGGTTTCTCATTTCCAAGGCAATGGGTTAAAGATTTTTGCATAATCCAGGTATTCACTTCTTTAAACTCTAGCCCAATACTCCATAATCTTATTTGTCTCTACTTTAAGAACCATTTCCAGAAAATATTCAAGATGTTCCCATGTATCGGAGTTTCATGGGACTCTTCACTTTTGGGCAGCATGGATCTCTATTTGGTACGGATGTATTCCTGTGTGTAATTCTAGGAAGTACTCACCAGCCCTTACTCTCAGCAAATCTATAGACCGAACAGATGATTCTGCACACACTAAAGCATCCACCACATATGTTTGAAGAAGACAGGCTGAGGGAAAGGATACCCTGGGGTATGGTGGAAAGATCAGGAACTCTAATGTCAGGCAGATGCAAATTAGACAAGTGGCTGAGGAACAACACAACAACAACAAAATATAAGATAATGGCATATGCCCTTGGATCCTTTCTCTTCATCTGTATGAGAAGACTCATGATAGCCATGTTACAGTGTTCTTGTAGAAGAAACAATACAGACGAACACCTAAGATTCAATCCATCATGGATATCAGCCATTCGGCTCATAGTGTGGTGTGGTTCATGGGCCTCATGATGACTTGCTTGACCAGTGGCATCGCCATTGTGGACTGTCATTCCTGTGTGCCCTCAACAACTGTCATTCTTGTGGCGATTTACCTGACCATCCTGCAGAACAGCACTGCCTTTGTGGACCTAGTCCAGGGTCTTGCATACCTTTCAAGTTAAATCCTGGATGGAGGGAACTGAGCTCATCCACAAGGATTGATATCATGTGTCCCTTCAAAGCCAACCTCCAGGTCTCATTGTATTGTTTATACTTGGGGCACCATCAAACAGGAGAAGAACATTGCCCTCCTACTGGCAAATGAGACACAACAGATGACTTCTCCAAAACTCTTTAATAACGTAATATCCAAGTGGGCCCTCAGTGTGAGCATGACTGCTGTGAGGTTACCTCCATTTTCTAACCATTCCCTTTGTCCATAAAGCTCCCACCTTCAGTGAGTGGAGGCTACAGGTATGAAGGCAAAGCTTGGCATTGAAACAGTTCATTCCAGGGCCAGTGTGGGAAGGGAATGGTAGTGGATGTTCCTTTCAGGATAGATGTCCAGCGGGTAGGAGACCGTGTGTTCCAACATGGGAGGCATTTTGTATTGGGGTGGGGCTAAGGGTATCTCCTGAAAGATGAGGATCGGGAATGGTGATGTGGTCTGGAGCTGTGGCATCCGATTAGACACGGGCTGCCCTGAGACCACCAGAGCAGCTTGTATATCAACAGGGGTCTGTGTCCTGCACATGCTGCCTCTGAGTCCATAATCCCTGGATTTAGGGCTGTCTGACTACCACAGACAATCTGGAATATCGTCTTTCATCTCACTGATGGTAATAGCTGTGGGAGGGCCTATTTGAGTAACTGCATTGATACCATGGCGTTTCTGCATATTGATCCAGTACAAAAGTGGACTGTAAATGAAGGTGGAAGCATTCATCACTTCCACCCACTGCTGAGCACGCTACTCCCACCACAGTTTCTTTCTGCAGTGAATAAATATAATGCAGCCGCCGGTTACTACACAACACAGTCCCATGAGTCCAAAGTATAGCGAGACCCAGACTGAGGCAGTAAAAGAAAGAAAAGAGGCAGCTGACTCACTGCTCTGGCGGGGATCTGAACTGCTTCTCCTTCCTCTCCTTGATTTGACTTCTTCATCCATTCATTCCCTACCTCCCTCCTTACATACCTACCTCATCATTGTATTATTCAGTTAATGCTAGGTTTGCAGCGAGCCTAAGAGTCCATTGTTAACCTTTCAGAGATAAGGGATACTAGGTCTACAGGAAACAGCACCTGCTGAGACTCAGTCATGCCTTCTGGCTCCCAGTCCAGGTCCCACCCAATCCCTCAGACTGATAAACTGAACTTAAGGGCGAGGCCCTCAAGGAACCACTTGACAAGGGCACCAGTGTATCTTTTCTCGTTGGGCACCACAAGGTTTCTTCCTTCTCAAACTCCTTAGTTTCCTAGAGGTGCCTGTCTCTTAACTATTTAGCACTCCATGCAGGCAGCCACCACAGCATCAATACAGAGCATGTTCCCTGAAAGTTTGTCACCACACTCAAAGGACTGAAGGGATACTTACTGCCAGCAAGGCCCAGGTTTGCCATTTGAGGATCCATACCATTGAGACTTGTTACCAGGTCCATGGCTCGGCAAAGAATGAACTGTCCCAAGAATCTGTCCACCAATGTGTGTCTTTTGAAGGCCCAAGCCCCATTGTTGCCTAAAGATGATGTCACCGAGTTCTGAGCACTGGGCATTCCAGGGCTGGTGCTTGTGTTGTGGCTGTGAGTTGATGGAAGGAAGGGACTCCATCTTGTGTCAACTCATGAGCATAGTTCTCTTCCATCAAATACTGGTCCTACCCAAAATTGTCTCTTCCCCACTTCTTACGGTGAAGTCACTAAGCAGCCCCCAGATTCAGGGCCTCACACAATCATGGGCTTATATTTTTGTTGTTGCTTGTTACGAAGGCATTTCTGGATATATTTTCCAGTGAGAAGTTGGGCAGTGAACACAGTGAATATTGGGCAGGCGTGCCCTCATGAAGTTAGTGACCAAGGTGTGAGGGGAAAAAAACAAAAAAGCTGTTCAGCGTAACCAAGCTGTCGAATCACCTTCTTTGGCTCCTACAGTCTCTCTTTTCCCTCCTCAACAAGGGCTGCCTAAGTGTTCTCAGTACCACCATACCCCATGGGAGCTCTGCCGTTTGAGGTTCTGCATCTCTTCCTAGCTTTATCTCCTCCCAGTCCTTCATATACCATTTCCCTCTTGGTGCGCTAGATTCCCCAAAGACCCTGTTTATTCTCCTCTGGAGCTTGGCTCAAGCTGTTCATTCACTCAGTAGTGCCTCTCCCACATTTCCACCACTGAACACCTCCTTATCATTCCAGGTGCTCAGCTATCCCTAGTCTGTGAAAATAGTCCCTTCATCTGATTTCCCTGAACCTCCTTATCTCCAGTTGTAAGAGACTTGGAGAGTTGTCTAATCCAGCTCCTCTCATATGCTTGAGTACTGATGGCACAACTTCCCTACTCAGTAACCCATCCCCCATGGTTCCGTTGACTCGGGGACTTGCTTACCACCACCTGAGGCAGCTTGCTTCATTCATGACCAGCTCAGTCAGCTCAGAAGGCTGACTCAGACTTGCACTAGGTTGTGCCAGTGGTCCTGCCTTGGCCCCTTGTCACTCTTCAGTTACTCCCATCTTTAGCAGTATCCAGAATGATCCTTTTAAGAATAGATGGTGTTACTCTGCTCAAACATCCCTTGACTTCCCCCTGTCACTCAGAGTGCCTCCTGCAGGCTGCAGGCGGGTCCTGGAAATGCCTTAGTCTCTCCTCCTGTGGTCCAGGTGTGCCCTCATTTACAGTGACTGATGAATTTCTATTTTTCTGTTTAGTACCTCTGAAGAAGGCAAGGGAAGAAATAGGTGACTGCTGTTGCAGAGGTTGCCATTGGTCCAGAGTTTTGCCAGTGGACCTCAGGTTCCTGCAGGCTGCCTGGGCCCGAGCCAGGGTGTGACCACACAGAAGTTGAGGAAGGGGAGCACTGCCTGTTCCCTGTTGCTCTCTTGTGGTCAGCACACCCACATGGAGCTCATCAGAGGTTAGGAGCTGTGGTTTTGTTTTCACAGTCATCAGAAAAATTCATGAATGCCATGAATTACAACACCAAACTTTCATATCTGAGAATGTGTGACATGCCAGGTGTCATGAGGAATCAGTCTTGTGCTCAGAAGTAGCCCAGAAAAGTAAAAGCAAAGTACTTTTGCAGAAGGGTGTGCTACCAAATCAGGTCTGCAGAGCAATCATACCTGGGTGGGCAATCCACATGCTTTTATCCCTAATGCAGCTCTGAACCTTGTCCTGATGAAACAAACCTAGGGTTATAATTTGTGCATTTCACTGTAATTGAGGTATAATTAAGACTCTTGTTTTCTGTCTATAGTTTACTTAAAAGTAGGATTTCATCCTTCTGATAACCATTAACATATAATGGTAGGATCATTGGATTAGAAGGGCACTTGACTTCTGTTTGGTAGGGACCTAATTAGTTAATATTGGCTGATGTGTTACATGAATCATGGACATAGCAAGGGCACTAGACTGTGTTGTCTCTGAGCCCTTCTCCAGTAAGTATTGTTCACTTTGGAAAATCAATATAGCCTCCCTTGATTTCTTTTGATTGGGATAAAGAACAGTGGGAGAGTTTATCCTAAAATTTGGTACTACATAGTCTTTTGGAACCAGTCTTTTAGCACCGGCTTACTTGGTAGCATGTAGACCCAGACCAGGATTATTGCACAAGTCCCAGGATGTTTAAAGGTCTTTCATATACAGCTTTTTATCTGTTGTAACATGACTGCTTCAACTCTTTCCATCTGAATGATGTATAATGCTAACTTGTATTCTAGGTTGTGTACCCCTGTTGCAAAATATTTGGGACTAGAAGTGTTTGGGATTTCCAAATATTCGCATATATACAATGAGATAGCTTGCTTAAGGGTAGTCACTTCACAACATGAAACATTTACAGTTCATATACACGTAGCTTGATATTTAGGATGGGGTGAATTTTTTTTCTTCCTTTATGGTTGTGTTTTCTGCAGTTGCGAGTCTTGAACTGAGGACCTTGCACATGCTAGGCAGGCACTGTGCCACTGAGTTACATCCCTAGCCTCTGAGGAAATCTTATGCAGTATTTGAATACACCTTCTTTGTTCTAGAACTGGGGATGGAACCCAGCAGCACATAACTACTGGGTCACATCCCCAGCTCCTTTAAATTTTTATATCATATTTTGAGACAGGGTTCTGCTAAGTTGCTTAGGGCCTCACTCAATTGGCTGGCCTTAAACTACCAATTGTCCTGCCTTGGACTCCTGAGCTGCTGAGATTAGAGGCATGTGCCACCACACCGTGCCCACCTTCTTTTGACTGTGATCCATCACATGAGCACGCATGTGAAATTTTCCCCTTATGTGATATTGGCACTCAAGAAATGGCAGATTTATGAGTATTTCTGGTTTTTTTGATAGGAATGGTCCAACTGCATAACATACTACGGTAAGGAACACCTATTGAAAACTGAAAGTAATATACACTTGATTCACCTTCACTTGTCTGTAGACATCTCAATGCAAACCTTTAGCTTCACAGTTAGTATGTTATGTAATTTTCAACTATTTCTCTTATATTATTACATGAATGAATGCCCTACAAGACCTTTGATACTAATATACTTGGGTGTAGATTTGATTGTAGTAAAGCATACATGTTTTTACAGATCAAACAGTTTTTCACATCAAAGCCATCAGCGCTGTCAAAACTTTCAGTTTCTTGGAGACCGAATTTCAAAAGCTCCCCAACTGTGGACAATCTCCCTACCGAGAATTTCTGGCACTGAAGGTAAAAGGTACACTTTGGGATGACTGTGGGGTTGTTTGAAATAACTATTCTATGTTTTTTTACTTACCAAAAAATTCATCTAACATTTATTGAGTACTTCCTATGGACACTTGTTAGGTATCATGGCATAATTCTGCTGACTATGCTGTGAACATAAGTATTCTTGTGCATTTCCCATTTTACTGATGTGGAAAATTCCTAAGTCTGACCATCAAATAGTTGGTTAAGGCAGAATTCAAGCTGACACACTATGACTGCAAAGCCTGCATTCTTAATCAGTATACCATCTGGTTTCTCCATTGATGTTTCTTGTGAGCTTCATTCATTCACTAAGTGCCTCATTAGACCACATAGTAAGGAGTGAGGATACCATGTAAGATGCAGCCTCACTTTCTTTCCTCAGAGATATTATATTACAAGGGAGAGGGCAGATAAGCAAACATGATACTGTGCAAATAGGAAAATAAATTTTAAAAAAGCCTCCCCCCACTCCCCTGGTTCAAAGGGAAAAGAAATTTCCATTGATCTGTCCATTTATGGATTCCATCTTCCTTTGAAAGCAAGGACTGAGAGGTGGTGGGCATATTCAGGTGTATAGATGAATGCCACATTTTCTTTATTCATTCATATAATTCTGGATATTTCCTTGTCTTTGCAATTGAGAATAACTCTAAAATAATAATGAGAGTGTTTTTGTCTTTTCAAGATCTTTATTTCAATTCTTTTTACATGTACCCAGCGATAGGGTTGTTGGATCTCTTGGTAGTTCTATAATTAATTATGAGAAAGCACTATACTGTTTTCTATAGTAGCTACACCATTTTATATTCTTACCTACCAACAGTGTACAATGGTTTCAACTTCTCCATATCCTCACTGATATGTATATGTATATTTGTTTTATATCTATTATTTTAAAAATTGTATACATTTATATTCATTAGTTTTACACACACACAGATATATATATATATATATATATATATATATATATATAATTTAAAAAGTAGTAGCTTTTCTAAGAGAGTGAGAGGATATCTCATTGGGATTTTGATTTGTATTTCCTTGATCATAGGTGATGTAGAACATCTGTTCATATTCTTCTTGGCATTTGCATGTTTTCTTTGAAAAAACTTGCCTTCAAGTCTTTGTTTCAGTTTTTAAGTTGATTATTTATGCTTTTGGCTACTGAGTTTTAAGAGCTTCCTATGTATTTTGAATATTAACTTCTTATCAGATGATTTAGAAATATTTTCCCATTCTACAGGTTGATTTTCTTTCTGTTGTTTCCTTTGCTTTGTGTAATTTTTAAATTTGATGTTGTCTACCTTGTCTATTTTTTCTTTTCCTGCTTATGCTTTGGTGGTAATATTTACAAACTCATTGCCTAGACCCATGTAATGGAGATTTTCCTTTGTATTCTTCTATGAGTTTTATGTATTTAGTTCTCATATTTAGTTTTATTCCATTTTAGTTTATTTCAATTTGGTGTATAACATACTAAGATAAGGGTCCAATTCATTCTTTCACATTTGGTTATTTAATTTTCCCAACACTAGTTGTTGAAGGGACTATCATTTCCCCATTGAGTACTTGTAATAACTTTATTAAATATAAGTTGACCATGTATTCATGACTTTATTTGTGATTTCTGTATTCTAATCCATTGGTTTATGAGTATTTTGTGTGTGTGTGTGTGTGCCAGTACCACCCTGTTCTGATTTTTTTGGATTTATTTTAAATCTGGACATCAGAAAGTATAAAGTCTCAAACTTTGTTTTTTCCTCAAGATTGCTTTGATTTATCAATGTTGTTTTGGTTCCATACGAATTTTAGGAATTATTTTCTTTTCGATTAAATATGCATTTTGGTTTTTGATAATAATTACATTAAATCTGTAGATTGCTTTGTATTGTACAAACATCTAATGAATTTTAAGATTGTGAATACATGTACATTGGATATACTTACATTATTTTGACCTTGTTTATTTTTATTTATTCTTTTCTGGGGGGCATACCAGGGATTAAACTCAGGGGCACTCAACCACTGAACCTCATCTCCATCCCTATTTTTTTGTATTTTATTTAGGGACATGGTCTCAATGAGTTGCTTAGTACCTTGCAATTGCTGAGGTTGGCTTTGAACTGGTCATCCTCCTACCTCAGCCTTCACAAGCTGCTGGGATTACAGGCATTTGCAACCATGCCTGGCTAATTTTTTTTAAATAACATGCAGTTTTTATTAATATTTCTCACTTCTTTGTTGAAGTTTGTTCTCAAGTACTTATTCATTTTGGCTATTGTCATTTACAATAGCCAAAGTTTTAACTTTTTAAATTTCCTTTTGAATAGTTTCTTGCTAGTGTGTATAAAGGCAACTGATTTCTGTTGATTTTGTATTGTGCAATTTTATTGAAATAATTTACTGGTTAAACATTTTAATGTGAAATAGTTACAGTTATCTACATATATTATCAAGTCATCTGCAAATACAGACAACTTCATTTCTTTCTTTGATATAGATGTCTTTCTCTTTCTTGCCTAATTTCTCTGGTTCGGACTTCCAGTAGTGTGTTGAATAGAAGTAGGAAAGCAGATATCCTTGTCTTGTTTCTGATATTAGAAGAAAATTTTAGCATTCTTTACCATGGAGTATTTTATTATTTGTAGGTTTTTAATATATATCCTAAATGTATTCAAGTAAATTTCTTCTGAATTTAAAAGCTTTTATCATAAGGGTATTGCATTTTTTTCAATTGAATTTCCTGTACCTATTGAGATGATTTTGTAATTTATATCCTTTGTTCTAATAATGTGACTTTCACCACTTCTATTTATTATAAATTGAAGTCAAGAGCAATTGACCAGAGCAACTAGTCAAGAAAAATATATAAAAGAGTCCAAATCAGAAAGAAAGAAGTAAAATTATCTCTGTTTGCAGATAGCATGACCTTATGTGTAGAAAATTCTAAAAAAAATTCTACATGTTCACAATGAGGTTTCAAAAAACCAGAAAATTAGGAAAGCAACATCATTTACAATAGGTTCAAAAAATAAGATACTGTAGTACTTTAGTGTTCACAGTTTTGATTTCCAAAATCTCAGTTATCCATGGTCAATTAAGGTTCAAGAATACTAAGAGGAAAATTTAAGAGACAAAAAATCATAAGTTTTAAATTGTATGCCATACAAGTAGTAGTAGTGATGAATCTGAGTGAAGTAGAAGTGATGAAGACTTCAGTCATACAGATTGTCTCTCCTGGGAAGTGAGTCGCCCTTTGATCATTAGGTTCCACACTACATGCTACCTGTTCATTGAGGTTTAGTAGTTGTTTCAGTTACCAGATTAACTACAATAGCATTATAGTTTGCATTCTGGTAAATCTTATTTTACTCAATAATTGCCCCCAAATATAAGATTCTGGCAATTCAGATGTTCCAAAGAGAAGTCACATGTGCTTCCTTTAAGTGAAAAGGAAAACATCTCTCTATTTAAAAAGGAAAGAAAAAAGTAAAATGAAGTTGTGAACCTATGATAAATATCCATCTTCTATCCTTAAAATTGTAAAGACAGAAAATGAAGTTCGTGCTATTTTTATTGTCTCACCTCAAACCAAAAGTTATAACCACAGTGTATAATAAATGCTTGTTATTTGCATCACTTAATCTCATCTTACAGGCATTGTGTCACCTCACATCATCAAAATAAGAAAGGCAAGTATAGTACCATAAGGTATTTTGAGAAAAAGAGACAGAGACCACATTTATATAACTCTTATTGCAGCATATTGTTATAATTTATCTATTTTATTGTTATTTTTGTTAACATACTGCACCTAATTTAAATTAAACTTTATCATAGGTATGTATGTATAAGAAAAATCAAGTTTATATGGGTTTGGGTATTATCTGTGGTTTCAGGCATTACTGAGTTCTTGAGATACATCCCTTATGGATAAGAAAAGACAACTGTAATTAAAAATAAATTTGAACAAGGAGGAGAGAAGTTGTCACATTGAAAACTATAAAGCATTGCTGAAAGGAATTCAAGATGATGCAAATAAAAGTAAAGATTTCATTTATTGGATTGGAAAAATCAATTTTGCAAAATGTCCATAGTGTATATGATCTGATCTGCTTAGTGAATGCAATCTGTATCTGTATTCTAATGATATTTTCACAGAACTACAAAAAATTTCTAAAATGGTAATACACCAGAAGATCCTTAAAATCCAAAGCAGTATTGAGAAAACCAAGATAGTAGAATCATAGTATTTGGTTTCAAAATATAACAAATCTAAGTAATCAAAAAAATGTTACTGACATTAAACAGACCAGTAAAAGAATGTAACAGAATAGAGAACCCATAAATAAATCAATGTATTGATGCTTCTATAAAAGCATCAAAAACACTTGCTTGGAAAAGTACATTTTTTTTCAATAAATCGTCTTGGAAAAACTGGGAATTTAGATAAGAAGAATAAATTATAGCCTTATACAAAAATCAAATCAAAGTTGATGGAATACATAAAAATAAGACCCAAAAATGTATAACTGGAGGATGAAAACATAAGGAAAATACTTCCTGACATGGTTCTGGATGATAATTTTTAGGATATAACCCCCTCTCACTAGTTAGAATAACTTTTCTTCACAGATGAAAGGTTACATTGTTGATATAGGTAATGAAGAAAATTGAAGACTTGATGCACAGGAATGTTACTTACTACAACCATTTGGAAAATGATATTGATGTTCCTCAAAGAATTTAAAAGATAATAGTCATATGATCCAGAAATCCCACTTCTGAGTATAAAATAAAAAAGAAAATCAGTAGTTCAAAGAGACATTTACACTTCCACGTTAACTTCAGCATTATTTACATCAGCCAAGGTATGGAAACAACTTACGGGTTCATTCATGGATAAATTGATAAAGAAAATATAATTTATATAATGAAATTTATTGACACTTAAAAAACAAGATTCTGCCATGTGGGACAACATAGATGAAACCAGAAGACTAAGTGAATTAAGTAGGCACAGAATCAGAACTACTACAAATTCTCATTTATATATATTGAATATTAATAAGTTGAACTCAGATGCAGAAAGTAGAATGGTTGTGGTTGAATAAGGGGCAGAGAAACACTGGGAATTAATAGGCACAAAGAGTCAATTAGGATGATTATATTCTGTCAATCTATTGAACTTATGATGATGGTAGTTAACAATAATGAATAATTTAAAATTGCTAAGAGAGGTATATTACATGTTCTTTTTTTCCAGATATTTTCTTGGTGCATTATAGTTGTACTAAGTTTTCTCATCGCATGAAATAATTGATGGATAAGTTGATGGATAAGTTAATTGACTTAATTTAAACATTTTACTATATACATGTATGTCAAAACATAATGATATAAACCATAACAATAGAATATTTTTGGTTGTCAATTATAACTTAATAATCAAAGAAAATCTCTAGATTTACTGATTTACTGCTCTTCTTGATTTTATGGCTTGATAATTCACTGATTTTAAAAAATTAAATACTTTAAATATTTTTTTACTCTTTTATACTTTTCTCCTAGTATTCCAATAATGCATTTTTACACCTCTTAAAATTGTTATGTAACCAAATGTTTTATTTGGTTCTTATAATTTGTCTATTTTTTTCTCTTTTAGGTCAATTTGGAAAGTTTCAACTGATCTATTTGTAAAGTTCCTTTTATTGACTCTGTCAAAGTTGTTGATGAGTCTATCAAAAGATTTTTCTTATTTCTATTTCAGTATTTTTTCTAATTCCTAGCATTTCTTTTAGATACTTCCTTGGTGTTTTTATCTCTGCCTATATGATCCAACTTTTTTCCCATGTTGTTTGTATTTTTCATGAAATTCCTTAATATCATAGTAGTTTAAATAGGCTGCTTGATTATCCCAAATTCTGCGTCATATCTGAGTCTGGTTGCTTTTTCTCTTTTGCTGGCTTTTTTGTCTTTTAGCATTTTTTTTCTTGAACTCAGGGACCCTCAACCACTGAGTCACATACCCAGCCCTCTTTTGTATTTAATTTAGAGACAGAGTCTCACTGAGTTACTTAGAACCTCACCATTGCTGAGGCTGGCTTTGAACTTGCAATCCTCCTGTCTCTGCCTCCTGAGGAACTGGGTTTACAGGTGTGTGCCACCACACTCAGCTCTTTTAGCACTTTGGTGAGTTTTGGTTGACAGCCAGATGTGACCTATCAGATTATAGGAAGGGAGACAAATAGGTCTTTGGTTGAGGATTTTTAACATCAATCTGGTTATGAGTTGGATTGTGTTTGATTGTGACAGCTGTAAGTTACAAAGGTTCCAACCTCTCTCAATTGTGCTTAGCAATGTTATACTTCATTATGGAGAATTATCTGGCAGTATATCAAAATGATTGTTTTTTTTTTTTTTTACCTTGACATCTAGAAATAGGAGAATTTTTCTGGATTGTTCACTAGAAAAACATATGGGGTTCCTACAGATGAAAACAATGAAATGGTGTCCCTCCAAGTCTATGGGCCCCAGAAATTTCTCACTCTTTTGCTAGCAACCACTCTAAGTTATTATTTCTTTTTGTTAACCAGTTTCAGTTTATGATAAGATAATCACAACTATGATTCCCATTATTCACCTGTCTTGCCAGATTTAGTGTTGGTGATTTGTCCTATAACCTTAGCTTTCCAATGAGCCCAAGAAAATATGTTGACTTTGAGTTTGCCCATATTTATGCTTATAATGACACAGTAATTTTTTTAGCTCCTTACATGTAGACCTAAAACTAGACATTCTTGAAGTAAAATTTTAACAGAAAACAATTTAAAATAACACTAATGTCCAAAGTAGAATTCACTAAAGCATGGTGAAAACTTTAAATGTAAGTAGAACTCTCATTACTAACCTGATATTATGTCTGGAACATATCTTTAACTAAAATATATGGATACATAAGCTAAGGAATAAGAAGAGAAAGAAAAACCCAGTAGTTAGTGATTGAATAATAAAGAGTCCCACTTATTCATTCAATAATTCATTCAACTAATATTTATGTCTGGAGGTAATAAAAGAGAATGTTTTAATTTTATGAATTTAAATTATGATTTTAACAGTGATACATGGTTCCCAGGAAGTCCAAATATAAAACCTGAAAAAATGTATATGCTAATAAGGAGATATACTTAGCCCAGGGTCTATTGCCCAGTTCAAACTGTGGTACCATTTGTACATAAAAGACATCAATTCAATTCATGAAGAAAGAGAAAAAAAAGTAGGCAGAACACATAGTGGGAAATAGCAATGTGTTAAACTATATAACAATATATTAAGTTCAGATGTGTCTGTAGAATACTTATTTTGAAATTTATGTAGGGATATAGAATTTACCCTTGAAAACAATTTCAACATCTCACATAGACCTAGACACCCAGTGATTTTCCACTAACATTGGTAACTCACATCAAATCTTTTGTGGTAAATGGAAAACCATAAAATTGTAAATAAGCACACTATATATTTTTCCTCCCTGGAGGAGAAAAAAGTACACGTAAGATATATTTTGATGTTCAAATTATTACCCCAACCAGATTCTGTCCTTAACCAAACTTCAGTTAGTTTTCTTTGAACTCAGCCTCCTTTCAGCTAAGCCATTCTGCCTTTGGACTGTCTAATCCAGTTTTATCAAGCATCCTGCTGAGTCAATTCAACACAAGCTCCCCATTCTGTATATCTGATCAAATTCATCATTTCCCAATTTTGCTGTATAAGTCCTTAACCTGCCTTAATCCAGAATTATATCAGGTTAGTTCAGTGAAAATCTTCCTGCTGGTCCACAGTGGCACAAGCCTAGCATTTCAGTGAATTGGGAGGTCAAGACAGGAAGATTGAAAGTTCTAGGCCAGTCTCAGCAACTTAGTGAAGCCCGAAAAACTTAGATCTTGATTTGATAGATCAATACATCAAATGATTGATAGATAGATAGAAAGACAGAGAGACAGGGATTATAGCTTAGTGGTTTAGCATCCCTGAGTTTAGTTCCCATTACCAAAGGGGAAAAAGAAAAAGATCCTTCTACTTTCTTTTTATTTAAGCTTTAAATGCTTTTTATTTTTTTAATTTTTTAAATTTATTTTTATTGTAAACAAATGGGATACATGTTGTTTCTGTTTGTACATGGAGTAACAGCATTCCATTTGCATATTCATACATTTACATAGAGTAATGATGTTTGATTCGTTCCATTATTTTTTCCTTCCCCCCACCCCTCCCACCTCTCTTTTCCCTCTATACAGTCCCTCCTTCCTCCATTCTTGCCCCCTCCCACCCCCCAATACTTGTCATCATCCACTTATCAGTGAGATCATTCCTCCTTTGGTTTTTTGAGATTGGCTTATCTCACTTAACATGATATTCTCCAATTTCATCCATTTGCCTGCAAATGCCATAATTTTATTATTCTTTATAGATAAGTAATATTCCATTGTATATATATATACCACAGTTTCTTTATCCATTCATGAATTGAAGAACATCTTGGTTGGTTCCATAGTCTGGATATTGGGAATTGAGCAGCTATGAACACTGATGTGGCTGTATCTCTGTAGTATGCTGATTTTAAGTCCTTTGGGTATAGGCCGAGGAGTGGGATAGCTGGGTGAAATGGTAGGTCCATTCCAAGTTTTCTAAGGAATCTCCACACTGCTTTTCAGAGTGGCTGCACTAATTTTCAGCCCCACCAGCAATGTATGAGTGTACCTTTTTCCCCACATCCTCGCCAACACCTATTGTTGCTTGTATTCTTGATAATCGCCATTCTAATTGGGGTGAGATGGAATCTTAGTGTAGTTTTGATTTGCATTTCTCTTATTACTAAAGATGGTGAACATTTTTTCATATGTTTGTTGACTGCTTGTACATCTTCTTCTGTGAAGTGTCTGTTTAGCCCATTTGTTGATTGGGTTATTTGTATTCTTTGGGTAGAGTTCTTTGAGTTCTTTATGTATTCTGAAAATTAGTGTGCGGGGGCATCCGGAATTCCATCCAGTGCTTGACAAAGATCCTCTGGAGGATGATTGCAAAGGCTCATCCTAAAAGGAATTACCGGATGTTTTGCTCCAAAGCATGGTGTTTTCTCTACTGTGTTTTCTCTGATAATATATTACTCATTTCAGTCTGAATGGATTGCTTAAGGGGACGAAGGGAATACAACAAAAATTCCAGAAAATATTACCTACAATCTGAAAAACAATGGGTCTTTACCACTAACGAAATTAAAAATAAGTTTGCAACCGTGCAATGAGTCTCTGAAAGCCTCTGGAAAAAATAGTTATAAATCTGCCTTTGTTTCCAACAGGCTGGTTAAATTTTAACAGTGGTTTTGTTTATGTGTGGTAGTGAGGTAAGAGAATAAGGTTCCAAGACATTCCTTCCTTCCTACAAAGAATATGTCACCCCTATAATAAATGTTGGCACACAATAACCATTGGGACCGCTGCCCTCCTGTAACCCTTAACTCAGCAATTTAGATATTAACCAGAGGGACCTAATAGAAATGGTCACATGAGATTACTTGTCTATCACTTTAACCGCAAGAATAATAAGAATAGTCTTAGGTCACATAGAGTTTAGATATTAAGGAAATAAACATTGTATTAGCTCATCAATGTAGTTAGATATTCTTAAAACAATTGTGATTAGGTAAGGATGATCTGTAAGGTTGTTGTTTTCTGCCTATGCTTTGAAAACTTCTTTAATATTAACCACAAGACTGCCATTATAGCCTGAAGAAAACTGTATATAAACCCAGCCCTCCCCAGAATAAAGTGGGATTGATTGCACCAGAACTAGAGTCTGTGTCTTTCATTCTCCATCCATTGCCGATGCTGTCTCCCCGCGCCCCGTTTACCTGTGTGGAACCCATGGACTCCTGCTAGGGCTGGACCCCGGCAAGTGGCGCCCAACGTGGGGCACTCTGGATGCAGAAACACCTTTGTGGATTCCAGACAGATTAATACATCACTACAATGAGCCCTATTCGAAGGAGGAAAAACAAAAAGTATTGGATCCCTTACCAACCCAATCAGACGGACGAAAACGGACTAGTATTTAAGATGAAAAAGTTGCGTCTTGCACAATCATCCGCAACTCACAACTCAGACCTGCCGACTTGGGGACAAGTGAAACGCCTGACTGCCGCTGCTGAACACCTGGTGAACAGCTCCGGAAAACCTAAAACCCCAGAGGCTTTGTTTTTTGCATTGATTGCTCTCATTTCAACTCAGGTACTGCCTATTCATGCTTATGATAATAAAGGGAAAGCTTACTGGACCTATTTTCCAAATCCTCCCTTACTGCATCCAACTACTTGGAGCAGATCTAATATTAAAGTATTTACTAATTAGCCTCAATTACTTGGAGGGATTTCAGATTTTTTAATACCACATAAAATAGCATTTACAATTACATTTCATGGAATTACTGAAGAGACACCAATGTGCTTTAGTACAGATAATCTACATGTGCCATTGGGATGTCTCCCTTTAAGTTATAGGACTTATATTACTGATTCTCCAGGAGAAGAAGACAATGAAAGAGATATATGGTCCCTAGAGATAACCTTACTTGGATATGCTAATTATAATGATACAAATATTTCAGTGGCTTTACCGCCTCCTTTTAAACTGTGTGACGACTTTAACAGTCGTAAAGACAGCTCTTGGAATCTACTCAATTTAGAAACAGATTTCCCAAAATGGTTTGAATGTGGTTTTCATCATACTGCACTACAGTTTAAGCCACAAGGCTCTGCTACTACTATTACAGATTATTCTGTGTCTTCTCCTGATTTTGATTATAAACTTTGGTTAAAGATAAGATAAAATAAAACAGTACATTTTAATTTTAACCCTTTTCATACCAATGAGCCTATTCATAGATGGTTTACTCCTGGATGGGTAACACCCATCTATCAGAGTGACCTTATAAATGGTAAATTCTCTTACTTTCCTGACTTGTATAAACTATTAGCAGCTACTAATATAGTATTACTACAAAGACCTAAGTTAAGTAAACCTAATGACTTTGCAGTACGTGCTTGTATAAATGCTCCTCATGCTATTCTTATGTCTACCATAAATAATTTCAATATCACTAAAAATAAGGAAGCTTATAACATTTATTGTCCTGATTGTGTTCTTACTAATTGTATTAATTTAACCATGTCTAAAGATTTAAAGGTGTTTTTAATTGTACATCAGCCTAATTATGTTATATTGCCAGTCAATCTTACAGAATCTTGGTATGATGATCCAGGTGTTGAAATTTTAAAAACAGTTAATGAACTTTTAAGACCAAAAAGATTTGTTGCAGCTTTGATCCTAGGAATAACAGCTTTAATCAGTATAATCACTTCCTTAGCTCTTTCGACCACAGCGCTTGTACAGGAAATTCATACCGCTTCACATGTAAATGATTTATCTCATAATATCTCTGTGGCTTTAGTGGCACAAGAACAAATTGATAAAAAATTAGAAACTAGAATTAATGCTCTTGAAGAAGCTATTCTCTTTATGGGAAATGAGATTCAAAATATTCAAACTAGAATGACCACTAGATGTCATGCTAATTATAAATGGATTTGTATTACTCCTTTAAAGGTTGATAATAATACTAATTGGGAACAAGTTAAAACTCACCTTAGAGGAGTTTGGAATAATACTAATATAGCACCAGATATCAATGCTTTACAACTACAAATAAGAATGTTGAGTCAGGCTCATCTCTCGGTTGTTCCAGCAGATAATTTGGCCTCCCAAATGTTTCATAATATAAAAACAACTATATTTAATAGTACATTCCTAAATACAATATTACAATATGGCTTAATTGGAGTATGTATTTTAATTTTAATTCTTTGTCTTCCAGTCATCCTCCGAGTAATCCTCAGACTAGTCAAAAGAGTAAAAATTCAAGAAGGCCTCTTCACTTTACAAAATAAGAAAGGGGGAGCTGCGGGGGCATCCGGAATTCCATCCAGTGCTTGACAAAGATCCTCTGGAGGATGATTGCAAAGGCTCATCCTAAAAGGAATTACCGGATGTTTTGCTCCAAAGCATGGTGTTTTCTCTACTGTGTTTTCTCTGATAATATATTACTCATTTCAGTCTGAATGGATTGCTTAAGGGGACGAAGGGAATACAACAAAAATTCCAGAAAATATTACCTACAATCTGAAAAACAATGGGTCTTTACCACTAACGAAATTAAAAATAAGTTTGCAACCGTGCAATGAGTCTCTGAAAGCCTCTGGAAAAAATAGTTATAAATCTGCCTTTGTTTCCAACAGGCTGGTTAAATTTTAACAGTGGTTTTGTTTATGTGTGGTAGTGAGGTAAGAGAATAAGGTTCCAAGACATTCCTTCCTTCCTACAAAGAATATGTCACCCCTATAATAAATGTTGGCACACAATAACCATTGGGACCGCTGCCCTCCTGTAACCCTTAACTCAGCAATTTAGATATTAACCAGAGGGACCTAATAGAAATGGTCACATGAGATTACTTGTCTATCACTTTAACCGCGAGAATAATAAGAATAGTCTTAGGTCACATAGAGTTTAGATATTAAGGAAATAAACATTGTATTAGCTCATCAATGTAGTTAGATATTCTTAAAACAATTGTGATTAGGTAAGGATGATCTGTAAGGTTGTTGTTTTCTGCCTATGCTTTGAAAACTTCTTTAATATTAACCACAAGACTGCCATTATAGCCTGAAGAAAACTGTATATAAACCCAGCCCTCCCCAGAATAAAGTGGGATTGATTGCACCAGAACTAGAGTCTGTGTCTTTCATTCTCCATCCATCGCCGACGCTGTCTCCCCGCGCCCCGTTTACCTGTGTGGAACCCATGGACTCCTGCTAGGGCTGGACCCCGGCATTAGTGCTCTATCTGAAGTATAAGTGGCAAAGATATTCTCCCACTCTGTAGGCACTCTCTTCACATTGCTGATAATTTCCTTTGCTGAGAGAAAGCCTTTTAGTTTGAATCTATCCCAGTTATTGATTCTTGCTTTTATTTCTTGTGCTATGGGGGTCCTGTTAAGGAAGTCTGATCCTAAGCCAACAAGGTGAAGATTTGGACCTACTTTTTCTTCTATAAGATGCAGGGTCTCTGGTCTGATTTCAAGGTCCTTGATCCATTGTGAGTTGATTTTTGTGCAGGGTGAGAGATAGGGGTTTAGTTTCATTCTGTTGCATATGAATTTCCAGTTTTCCCAGCACCATTTGTTAAAGAGGCTATCTTTTCTCCATTGCATATTTTTGGTACCTTTGTCTAGTATGAGAAAATTGTATTTATTTGGGTTTGTGACCATGTCCTCTGTTCTGTACCATTGATCTACCTGTATATTTTGGTGCCAATACCATGCTGTTTTTGTTATTATTGCTTTGCAGTATAACTGAAGTTCTGGTATTGCGATACCCCCTGTTTCATTCTTCCTGCTAAGGATTGCTTTAGCTATTCTAGGTTTTTTATTCTTCCAGATGAATTTCATGATTGCTTGCTCTATTTCTGTAAGGTACCTCATTGGGATTTTAATTGGAATTGCATTGAATCTGTATAGCACTTTTGGTAGTATGACCATTTTGACAATATTATTTCTGCCTATCCAAGAACATGGGAGATCTTTCCATCTTCTAAGGTCTTCCTCAATTTCTTTCTTCAATGTTTTGTAGTTTTCATTGTAGAGATCTTTTACCTCTTTGGTTCTATTGATGTCCAAGTATTTTTTTTTGAGGCTATTGCAAATGGAGTTGTTTTCCTCATTTCCCTTTCAGCTGTTTCGTCGCTTGCATATAAAAATGCTTTAGATTTATGCGTGTTGATTTTATAGCCTGCTATTTTGCTGAATTCATTGGTGAGGTCTAGAAGTTTTCTGGAGGAGGTTTTTGGATCCTCTAAATATAGATCATGTCATCTGCAAATAGTGACAGCTTAAGTTCCTCTTTTCCTATTCATATCCCTTTAATTTCTTTAGTCTGCCTAATTGCTCTGGCTAGGGTTTTGAGGACAATGTTGAATAGAAGTGGTGAAAGAGGACATCCCTGTCTTGTTCCCATTTTTAAAGGGAATGGTTTCAGTTTTTCTCCATTAAGAATGATGTTAGCCATGGGCTTAGCATAAATAGCCTGTACAGTGTTCAGGTATCTTCTACTATCCCTATTTTTCTAGTGTTTTGAGCATGAAAGGGTGTTGTATTTGTCAAACGCTTTTTATACGTCAACCGAAATAACCATATGATTCTTATCCTTAAGTCTATTGACATGATGGATTACGTTTATTGATTTACGAATGTTGAACCATCCTTGCATTCCAGGAATGAACCCCACTTGATCGTGGTGCACAATTTTCTTAATATGTTTCTGGATACTGTTTGCCAATATTTTGTTAAGGATCTTTGCATCTATATTCATCAAGGATATTGGTCTAAAATTTTCTTTCCTTGATGTATCTTTTCCTAGTTTGGGTATGAGGGTGATATTAGCTTCATAGAATGAGTTTGGTAGGGTACCTCCTTTTCTGTTTCCTGGAATATTTTGCGAAGTATTGGAATGAGTTCTTGTTTGAAGGTCTTGTAGAACTCGGCTGAGAATCCATCTGGTCCTGGGCTTTTCTTTGGTGGTAGATTTTTAATGGCTCCTTCTATTTAATTGCTTGATATTGATCTGTTTAAATTGTGGATGTCCTCCTGGTTCAGTTTGGGAGGAGCATATGTCTCTAGAAATTTGTCAATGTCTTCGGTAGTTTCTATTTTGCTGGAGTACGGATTTTCAAAGTAGCTTCTCATTATATTCTGTATCTCAGTGGTGTCTGTGTTGATATTTCCTTTTGCATCATGTATTTAGTAATTTGAGTCTTCTCTCTCCTTCTCTTGTTAGTGTGGCTAAGGGTTTGTCTATTTTGTTTACTTTCTCAAAGAAGTAACTTTTTGTTTTGTCAATTTTTTGAATAGTTTCTTTGTTTCAATTTCATTGATTTCAGCTCTGATTTTAATTATTTCCTGTCTTCTACTACTTTTGCTGTTATTCTGTTCTTCTTCTTCTAGGGTTTTGAGCTGTAATGTTAGGTCATTTAGTTGTTGACTTTTCATTCTTTTCTGGAATGTGCTCCATGCAATGAATTTTCCTCTTAGTACTGCTTTCATAGTTTCCCAGAGATTTTGATATGTTGTATCATTGTTCTCATTGACCTCTAAGAATTTTTTAATCTCCTCCCTGATGTTTTTTGTTATCCATGTTTCATTCAATAGCATATTATTTAGTCTCCAAGTGTTGCAGCAATTTTGCTTTTTTATTTTGTCATTGATTTCTACTCTCAGTCCATTATGATCTGATAGAACACAAGGAAGTATCTCTATTTTTTTGCATTTCCTAAGGGCTGCTTTGTGGCATAACACATGGTCTATTTTCAAGAAGGTTCCATGTGCTGTTGAGAAGAAAGCGTATTTGCTCGTTGATGGATGGAATATTCTATATATGTCCATTAAATCTAGGTTATTGATTGTGTTATCGAGTTCTATGGTTTCTTTGGTTGGATTTTGTTTGGAAGATCTATCTAGTGGTGACAGTCATGCGTTAAAGTCACCCACAATTATTGTGTTGTGGTCTATGTGATTCTTGAAATTGAGAAGGATTTGTTTGATGTACAGGGATGCACCATTGTTTGGGGCATAACTATTTACCATCGTTATGTCCTCCCGATTTATGGTTCCCTTAAGCAGTATGAAATGTCCTTCTTTATCCCTTCTGACTAACTTTGGCTTGAAGTCCACTTTGTCTGATATAAGGATGGAAACCCCCGCTTTTTTACTGAGTCCATGTGCGTGGTAGGTTTTTTCCCAATCTTTCGCCTTTAGTCTGTGGATGCCTTTTTCTATGAGATGAGTCTCTTGCAGGCAGCATATTATTGGGTCTTTTTAATCTATTCTGCCAGTCTATGTATTTTGATTGATGAGTTTAGGCTATTAATGTTCAGGGTTATTATTGAGAAATGATTTGTATTCCCAGTCATTTGGCTCATTTTTGGTTTTTAAGTTGGCTTGATTTCTCCTTTGAGTGGTGTTTCTCTAAGGTAATTCCTCCCTTTGCTGACCTACATTGTTGTTTTTTATTTCCTCCTCATGGAATATTTTTTGAGAACATTCTGTAGTGCAGGCTTTCTATTTGTAAATTCTTTTAACTTTTGTTTATAATGGAAGGATTTTATTTCATCTTCAAATCTGAAGGTTAGTTTTGCTGGGTATAGGATTCTTGGTTGGCAACCATGATCTTTCAGAGCTTGAAATATGTTGGTCCAGGCCCTTATAGCTTTTAGAGTATAGGTTGAGAAGTTGGCTGCTATCCGTATTGGCCTCCCCCTATATGTAATCTGATGCTTTTCTCTTGCAGCCTTCAAAATCCTATTTTTATTTTGAATGTTATGAATTTTCATTATAATGTGCCTTGGTGTGGATCTGTGGTGATTCTGTGCATTTGGTGTTCTGTAAGCCTCTTGTATTTGATTTCCATTTCATTCTTCAGGTTTGGTAAATTTTCTGATATTATTTCATTGAATAGGATGTTAATTCCTTTGGTTTGTAACTCTGTGCCTTCCTCAATCCCAATAATTCTTAAATTTGGTCTTTTCATGATGTCCCATAGTTCTTGGAGATTCTGTTCATGATTTCTTACCATCTTCTCTGTTAGGGTGACTTTATTTTCAGGATTATATATTTTGTCTTCATTGTCTGAGGTTCTGTCTTCCAAGTGGTCTAGTCTGTTGGTGTGATGCTTTCCGTTGAGTTTTTTATTTGGTTTTTCGTCTCCTTCATTTCAAGGATTTCCGTTTGGTTTTTTTTTTTTTTTTTTTTTTTTTTTTTGAGAATCTCTATCTCTTTGTTGAAATGATCTTTTGCTTCCTGCAGGTGCTCTTTCAGCTTACTGGTATTATCATTCATTGCCTGAATTTCCTCTCTTATCTCATCCTTTGCTTCGCGAATTATCTTAATCATGCATAATCTGAAGTCCTTTTCTGACATTTCTTCTAACATACTGACATTGGATTCTATTAATATAGAATCTAGATTTGTTTGGATCATTTTCTTCCCTTGTTTTTCCGTGTTGTTCATGTATCTTCCCCTCTAGCAGTGCAGATCTGGGATATTGCAGAATTCCCCCTATAGAGTTATAGTGGCCCTATAGGTTGCCAAAACCATTTCTTTAAGGGGAGATCAATATTAGAAGTGCCCAAATCAGACACTATGCAATCCTAGACCAAATAGCCCCTATGGGGACAATAATAAAATTTTCATAATAAACAAAATGTGTTCAAATATTATGTTTGGTAAAACAAATAGGTTTGCAATAAGGTCTGCAGTTTCTAATGGAGGACAAAGAGGATGCAGAGGGATGTAGAATGTGGCTGTTAATGGGATAAGAAAATAATATACAGAAGTTCTAGAAAATAGAAAGGGTGAGAGTGTAATCAAAAGAAATCGGATGTTAGCATTCAAAAAAGGGAGAAAGAGACTCTGTGGGAACAGGTAAACAAAAGGAAAAGAAAGCAAGAAAAGTAAAGAAATAAAAACTTAATTTTTTTAAAAAGGAGAAAAAAGAAAATCTACTGTATAGCAGTCATATACTAATGAAACTTCCCAGTGTTTGGAAGACTGATTCATGAGAGGTACCTGACAATGAGCTTCAAGTCTCCAGCAGGCATGCTTCCTCTTAGTGATTTTCTGCTATGATTTAGATATGAGCTATACCCCAAAAGCTCATGTATGTGACAATGCAAGAAAGTTTAGAAGCAAAATTATTGGGTTATTAGAGTCTTAACCTAATCAGTGGTTTTATTCCCTTAGTGGGATGAATTGGGTGGTAATTAAAGACAGATAGAGTGTGACTGGAGGAAATAGGTTGCTGGGTGCATACCTTTGGGGTTTATAATTTGTCCCTGGTGAGCAGAACTTGCTCTTCAATTCCTGGTGCCACATCTAGTTGCTTTCCTCCACCACATTCATCTGCCATGTTGTGTTGCCTCACCTTGTACCCAGTGCTATGAATTTGACCATGTATGCACTGAGATCTCTGAAACCCTAAGCTGGAAATGAACTTTTCCTCCTCAACATTGTTCTTTTTGGGTCTTTTGATCACAGCATGAAAAAGCTGACTAAAACATTTTCCATCCATGGACCAACTACTTGGCTTATTTGCTATAAATCCTCAGTCCTCACTTATTCTTATATATTCTTGTCCATTCTCTCTCATCTATTAACATAGTGTTCAGGTCTTACCATTTTAAGTGTCAAAAGAATTGTTTCTCTAACAGAGTTCAAATAATATGTAGAAATATGTACAGTATTTAGATCCAATTAGACATGTTTGTGATTTATCATTTATATATTGAACAAATTGTAAATATCTTTTTTTAAAATTTATTTTTATTGTACACAAATGGGATACATGTTTTTTCTCAGTTTGTACAAGAAATAAAGGCATACCATTTGTGTAGTCATACATTTACATAGGGTAATAGCATTTTCCAAATATTTTTGATCTTCAATTGGTTGAAGCCACAGATGTGGAACCCATAGATTGGAGGGTCAACTAAACATGTTATCCTAGTCATTAAGTTTTCAACCTCTCAGCTCAAACACATTCCTCTTGACCTGCCTGTTGACTTTGGGATTGTGACACTGAAAGTGGCATTTCTACCCCCAGTTCACCCTGTCTGTGTTCTGCTAAAAGAGGTCACTGGAAGGAACTGTGAAGCTGCAGAAGAGAGAGTGAAGTCTTGACCCTTTTGTACTTCCCATGATGTCACTGTCACCAAAGTGGTGCATTTTCACTTCTATGACTTTAGTTCTTTGGCAAGGTCAGGGTCACTGGCTCAAAAACCCCCCTCTGTGCTCTGAGAAGGCAGCCCCTGCTGAGCACCCCTTCTCAGAGGACTGAGTCTCTGTCCATGGTACACACCTCTGTTTCTGAGTTCGCTGCTTTAGTCCCAGGGGTGGAAATGGCTTTCTGTGGTTATTAACTCACCAATAACCCAGAATCCACTCTGCCAATCAGTAGTTAACATCTTTATACCTAGTTAACAATTCTTAATGAATTCTTTTTCTCCAAATTACTTGAAGAGTTTCTGCCTTATGATGGATAGAACAATGAATTGGTAAACATATTCAATATATAGAATGACTAAAGTTCTATATCATCAATGCCAGACTAGTTGTAACATAATTGGCTTATATAGGACAGAATGGCAAATCCCCAAAAGATCAAATGTCTGTAAGGAGACATGTCACCTACTACTACCTCCGCTAACACAAGAACAATAATAACCACTTTAGTAAATAGAAAACTCTGTTCAACCCGAAGAATTAAAATTTTTGTTATCTCTTTTTCTATCTGTTGCATAAACAAATATTTGATAATTAAGATTGAAGGTAATGCAATAATGCATGCATTCTAATGCATAGCTCATGACTGAAAACAGACACTTCCCTCTTAGAAAAGTGACTTGGCAGAGATTTCAAGAGTGATAAAGTATGTAATCCAGTAATCTCATTTCTGGAAATATCCCTTTAAAATATTTTTGCAATAAAAACAAAACAATAGATGAAACATATACAGGAGTATAAATAATCATGCATTATACTTACTTTGTGTGAAAATAAATACTAGAAAACTAAAGCAGATCTCTGATAATAAATTGTGAATAATCCTATTCAAAGTGAATTCGCCTTCTACAATAGTATATATTAAAATCACGTATTAATGTTAGAACATATTTATAAGTTAATATCAATATTATAAGCAAATTAAATATTTATAACAAAATGAAAATAAAAAAGGTAGCCGTACAATTTTTATAATGATCTGACACTTATATACACATGCAAAAATGGCATAGGTGAGACTATAAAAAGAAAAACAGAAACAAAGAATTCTGGAATGAATCTGAAAACAGTAAAATAAGATAATCATGGTGTATTTTTCATCTTAAGAATTGAAATTATAATGATTGTTTTGAATGTCAGTGTAATAAATAAAATCATAAGTCTTCATTATATTTTTGATACTTTATTTTCCTCCTGTATTTATGACTTTGAATATGACAAATTTGACAAACAATACAATTTGCATACAGAAAAATTACACAAAAACACTGAGAACCTGTGATATTATAGAAAATATTTGTCAATGATAAGATTTCTATCTGTTGGAAAGAAAATGCTTTAGGTCTAGGAAATAAATAGTAGCATTCATCACACAGAGATATCAGGGAATTTAGCTCTGACTATTCATCAAATACAGTTAAGGTTTTGGAACAGTGCAAAGGCAGCCCTGATAATATTAGTTCGCTATCAGATTTATGTAATTTCATGGTCATCATTTGTTATGAGTATCTAAATGATGAATTCAGAAATGATTGATATATTAACTCTAAAATGTGTACATCAGCATGTAATGAATGCTGCTGTTTGTTGGTGAGTGAGAAAGCAAGGGCAAAAAGCAGATCGGACTAGGCACATGAAGGAACCACAGGAATTGTGCTTTCTGGATTGTGTTAACAACAACACCATGCTTTGAATATGGTTTATAGCTACTAAGCTATAAAATTAATAGTTCTCTAATGCAGTTCTTGTAATACCATTTTTTCCTGAATTATGTCTAGGTCTGTAGCAGTCCCACAGATTATTAACTGGTGAATCCTGCCAAACACTGCCACTTAGAGATACTTAATATTAATATTAAGCATTAAATGAGAGCATCATTTATCCAAA
This sequence comes from Sciurus carolinensis, assembly GCF_902686445.1. Taxonomy (NCBI): domain Eukaryota; kingdom Metazoa; phylum Chordata; class Mammalia; order Rodentia; family Sciuridae; genus Sciurus; species Sciurus carolinensis. Next base: position 66,264 of record NW_025920307.1, on the reverse strand, counting down.
CTCTTCAGCCAAAGAAACTAAGAAGTGGGGAAGAAAGAAGACAGATTATACCAAAAAAAATGTACCTGAGCAGTAAGTGCTGTGTTAAAATATAGTGGGTTGTATCTTGAAAAAGCAGTAGCATGCAGTGGAGGTACTCCACTGTGTGATTCTTCATAGGAGTTGCTTCCTCTTTGAAGATGGATTTTTCTTTCTGCTGTGGTGACTTTAGGCTTGGCCAAGTCTGAAGTGCTATGCCAAGTAAGGTGGTAGGGGCAAGAATTTGTTGGTAGTGAGGATTCAATTCAGTGCCTGACAGGTGCCAAGCAAGTACACCACCACTGTCAATATTCCCAGACCATATTTCCTTTTATATGAGAGTAGCAGAGTCCTAAATCAGGGCTGCTTCCTCACCAGTGTCCAGGGATAGAAAGGATAGGAGGACAGCTGTAGCTGACCAACTGTGCACGAGGGCAGGGTGAAAGTGAAACTGGAAAAATTGTTAACACTCTTAGAAACCTAAATAAATAAAGATTGTCCCTCCATTTAAAAGATTTTAAGAAAAATGTGAAAACATATTTATGAGGTATTCTAAAATAAAAGAGGAAACTAAATTGAAAAAACCTATTATGCAAAATTATTATAATTGGATATGACTTGAAAAGAATCTGAAAATAGAAGCATGGCACATTTACTTAATTCACTTTTTAACAAATTATTTTTTAAAAGATATATTTTAATAATTCATGCATAAGTAATAGAATATCTCACAATGCATAGTCAATTATATATCGTCAATACACATTTATACTGTATTTACAGTGCTCTTTTGTAGTTTTACAGATTGAGCTAGTTCTATTGTCTTCCAAGCCTACTTTACTAAAAAAGTGCTTGGCCAGAGACTGTATTAAAATTTGGGAAAGTGAGAAACAAGATGTATCCCATTTGTTTACCATTAAAATAAATTTTAAAAAATTGGGGAAAGTGTTACGACCCCAGGTGTAAACAAAATATACTACCAAACTATAAAGCAAGACCATGAGCCTTGCCTGCGCCCCACCCAGCTGCATGAGAAGAATGAAACCATCCTATGCATCAGAACAAGAGGAATAACACACACCCAAAGTCTTTCTCACACAAAGTTGCAACTGGAGAAAAGTTATTGATGTTCTTACATATCCTTTCGAACATATTTGTCTCTATCTCCACTTGTCAGATCCCTCAAATGTTTCCAGAAAGTCCTTTTCTTGAAATCACAACTTTTTATTTATGTGAGAGAACTCTTGTATATTCATTTGGAATAAAACCAGAGTTAATCAAGGAGTCTGTCTGAATGATTTGCACTGTGTATGCATTCAAATGCATTTAAATAAGAAAATAATCCCTGCTCTATTTTCTTAGTTTGGCATAATGCATGACAAAGATTTACTGCATTTAAAAGAGTAATCATGTTAACCATGCAGCTAAAGAATAACATTTTTATGTACTGTGAGATCAAGTCTCTTGAAAATAAATATTTTCTTAACATTTAAAGAAACAGGAAGTAAACCATCCCTATAACACACCTTATCCCCTTTGTGAAGTCATGCATAATAAAGTCCTCCTATCTCCATTTCAGAAAAGCAATGCCTCTAGAAAAGTAAATAGTTTGCTCAAGTAGGTGACTTCTAACTCTTCATGCTTTCCCATTGATGTTGCTTATTATGGCTTAGAAATAGGTTCATGCGCAGCTTCTACAAATAATACATGATTCTGTAGTAGGGGTTTTATATGCCATAATAGCCTTGCCAATAGTTTTTTCTTTTTAATGTTTATTTAACTCTGTATGAATTTTTTCTACCTTTGTCATAATGCCATTTTTTCTATATATTTCTTTTAAATGGATCACATTGGGATACAGAACAATTAAAACACTAGATTTTTTTCTGAAAAATGTAAGTAATCGCTAAGATATGATTTATGGACTTGGTGACCAGGTCTGGCTTTCTGTACTAGTCCCAGAATGGATCCAAACTCCTCCAAGGGTAAACTCTGGACCAACTATCCTGTAAAATAGTAGTTACCATGGGATCCTTGCAGGCAACAGGAAATCAGATCTCATTAGTTTCCAGCCTAGTATATGAAAGACAAATTGAACTCTTCTGGTTCTGCTCTTGGTATAACTTATTTGCTTTTCTTCCCAAATCTTTTACTATTCTGAGGCTTCAGAGAAATAACCATTTTCTTTAGTAGCTAGTTAAATCATCTTTCAGAGAAAGTGATACTATTTGTTGGTGTTTTACCAGGGTGATTCTTATACATAAGATTTAGTCAGTCAAGAGTGGACTTCTCTAGATCCAGCAAGATTGACCATAGAAAGGACAGATGTCCATGTCTGCCTGGTAACCTGTCTCTCTCCCATTTGGGCCTCCCTTTGACCCTGTGCAGTCCTCTCCTGGGCAGAGCAATGGACTGACTACGGATCTGCTGGCCGCCTACCACCAGATCCTTATGCTTGTCTTGAGTCTGGAAGTTTGGCTTCTGGTGATATTAAGCTGGGTCTCCAATGTGTAGATTTAATTGCCTTTTTATCGTGTCCTTAATGAGGAACCACTCTGTAAAGCCATGCCAAATTCTACTGTCATCTCCAAAAACTAAACAGATTTGTCCAGTAGACAATGTATCCTTTGCTTTTTTCCGACCCTTGGCTGAACTCCCAGGCAAAAACAGCATGCGATGTGATGGTAGGAGTGAGGCACAGCCACAGGACACCTGCTTTTGCTACTCTGCCCTCATCTCAGACAAAGTCTTGATTCCCTAGCAAGATAAGGGCATCTGGCTTCCTCAGATCTCATGCCCACTTCCAAAAAAATAGGACCATCTGTCTCTTAATGACCAAAATTGCAACACTCTAATCCCCCATGGGTCAAATTATCCTAAATTTGCTATGTTCCCTGGTGTTTCCACCTCAGATGTTTCTAAGAATCACTTCCTAAGTGATGTTACTCAAGTCATGGTCTAGAACTCACAGTCTGTGATATCACTTGTTATGTATGGGTCCACACTAAACAAATGCAAAAATAGAGAAAAATCATTTAGTTTATTTTCAACAATCTTATGAATCTAAGTATAATATTTAAGAATTGTCTTATGAGTTTTTGTGGTTTTAAAATTATGTGTGTAGCACTTTATTTTTTCCTATTTTTTAAAGTTGATTCACCTACAATAGGGCGGAAAAAGTAAAGAGCAAAAGTGCTCTGGCAGAGACAGAAATGAAGGGTGCTCAGCTGATTGCCTGCTATCATTGCAACATCTTCCTCAATCTTCTCTGCAGGGATACTGAAAGTCCTCTGATGCCTTGAGGCCAGACAACAAATGGTATGCTCCCAATAGTCCCATCCATAGGCTCCAGGGCTCTTAGCACCCTCATCCAGGAGCCATGTTCAAATTCCAAGAGTTGTCAGAAGCCCTTTCAGCCTCTTCTTTCTGGAGGTCATCAGACTTCTCTCCAAGTTTAACTGCTAGTGGCTGGTGAATGATGAGTAACACAACCTATAATGTTGTCCCAGGCTCTTACCTTTATCAGATCAAACATTCTCACATAGCTTGCATTTATATAATTTTTTAATCTTTTTATGCCAAAATATAATTCACAATGTTATTTCAAAAGTCCTAAAGATCTATGTAACATAGATGTTATTTTTTCTTAAATAACATTTGATTCTTAAACTGGGATCAAGAGGTCAAGTAATCTGTAGCTTCTAGCAAAATCAAATTGAATACATGATAATGAATGTCAGATTCCATGCCCTTTCCAAACCCTAGGATGCATTTTCACATATTCAATCTATATTATATTCTCATTTCATGTCTGTTTGTATATAGAATGATCAGTATTTCAAACTCATCATGCCTGGGATGGAATCCGTCAACACCTTTCTTAACCCCACTTCATAATCCTCCTCCCCCAACCTATCCCCATGTCCACTGATGCCATGACCTTCCTCTCATTGACTCATGCCCCAACCATGGGAGCTAAGTCTTCTTTCTCTTTCTCTGATCTCCACAATCAGAATATAAACAAGTCTTAATGGTTTTAATCCTCAAATATCTTGATTATACTCTTATGCCTGTCTTTTAAAATTATTTATAATAGGATTCTCCAGAGAAACAGAACCAAAAGAATACATGGAGAAACAGGGAGAGAGAGACTCATTAAGCAATACATTGACCCATAATATTGTGGAGGCTCACAGGTCCAAAATCTTCAAGGTAAGCTGGCAAGTTAGAAACCCGGGAAAGCATTGTGGTTAGTGTCCATAAGCACTCTGATAGCAGAATTCCCTCCCCTTGGGTTAATTCACTTTTTTCTCTTAAGACATTTAACTAATTGAGTGACACTGGTTCCATTAAGGAAGACTACCAGCTTCTTTAGTTTATTGATTTAAATGTTAAACCCATCTTTGAATGTTACCTTTGCAGCAATGGAAACACTGATGTTTGACATATATAAACCAGGCAGGCGGGTGGCTCAGTCAATCAGACACATACATATCATCACACCATTCTAGCCCCAAATACCAACACTGCCCCTAGGCCAGGGCTACATCCCTTGGGTGTTCCTTCTGCCAAATCTTCTCCTGTTGGCTCAGGTACCTTTAAAAAGGGAAGTAAGATCCCAGACATTAAAACTCACATTATGGTCATATGGGGAGAGGACAAGGAATAAATTAGGGGAACCAATATTCATTTAATATCTCACTGAGAATCTAGAACTCCAGATTTTGGGGAAAAAAATCTTCATCACTCTTGTTCTTGATCAGTGTTTGGAGGAGGGATGCTTTTCTTTTACTGAGACTTGTATATAGTCCCCTTTTTTGGGAATAAATAACACTAAATAGAACACATTATCTTGATTTGGGGGTCACCTTGTACAGGTGATCCAAAATTTTGTGCCTTAAAGCCTATCCTGAGAAGTGGGATCAGTGATGGAAAGTCAGAAGTTGTTCTGGGCACTAGGGCACAGGATGACGCTCATCTGCAACCCCTTCCTCTCTGAAGGCCAGAGAGAGCTCTGGGGCATTTTCCAGATGAAGTTTTCCCCCACTACCAGAGGCTGCAGACACAATTCAGAGCAACTCCAAGGGATCCTGCACCTGTGTACCAACTCAGACCTCAAGAGACGGGACATGTGATATGGTCCATGAGGGAAGGCATTAACTTGGAGCTCTCCATAAGGCAAAACCATGAAGATGCTGCATATGAAGAGATTTTAGAACTCTATGAGACTTAGAAATCACAAGAAACAATAAAACAGGAACTGGGCAGTTTCCCCTTATGATGGTACAATGTCTTAGGCAATCAGCTATTGCATGCATGGGAATAGTTTTTCAGGAGGTCTAAAGAATGTAACTGAAATGTTGTCAGATGCTGGTTCTCAATTTATTAGTTATCACAATTTCAACTGAAAATTGCCCTTAGATTATTGGAATTTCACCAGTCAAGTGCTTCTGGAAACCAGAAATCATTGTTCATATTTAATGCAGAGCCCCATCTGTAAAGAGTGGGAACTAAATAAGGCCTGGACAGAGGATTGCAGGCCCTCAGGACCCTCAGTCTGCACCCAGCGCAGGCCCCTTTGTACAAGAACAGGGAGCCACCTGTCTTTCCCTTGCTCTCTTCTGGGCTTGCTGCAGGGACTCATCAGTAAGGAGGATAGTAGAGCTGCTCCAACCCTGCACTGTTCTCTGAGGTTGGAAATGGCCCCAGACAGGGTCTTGTTTGGTTCCTGGGGTAGAAAACCCAGGCTGAGCCTCACTCTGCAACTAACTAGCCACATGGTCAGGAAACAAAACCCTAACTGTGTCATCCTTCTCTGAGCCTCAGGTGATTTAGCAACAAAATGGGGAAAATATACATCCCTCAAGGTTGTGAGGATTAAATGAGATTAAATATACTACCAAATGCAAAAACTTCTTGGAAACTATAAATAAGAGGTTTCAATGAGCCCCACTGGGTGGGGCTTCTGCTTTGGGGAAAAGGATGCATTCAAGATCAACTGTACTCAGCTGACTGACAGAACCTGATGACAGAGGAGGAAGAGAAGTGGCCAGTTCCTAGGTCCTCAGTGCCTCATTCTTTTCATGGGGTGACAGAGGGGGAAGGATGAGGTAACTGGGGCAGGCTTACAGCTGGCTGGAGAACACATGGGGAAGGTGGGAGACTGTGGTTCCTTTTCTCTTCTGTCATTCCTTCTAATAATAAACTTCAGAAAACAAAAAATATTCATAGATTACACATATTTTCTTGATTTTCACAATTCATACTGTGAAATTTCTGTAACATTTTTTAGCAATATTTAATTTTTTGCTCAAAGTGTCAAAATATCTACATAGAAGCCTATTTTGTTTAATTCTTTTTATGGATATAGAATATCATAAGCAGGAATATCTTAAACAGTTATTCTTTCTTATGTCCATATCAAAAAGGTGAAACATAGCTCTGCAAATATATTCTGTGACTAAATCCATCCCCCCTAAAAAATTAGACTGTGAATCTGATTTAAAAGCTAAAGAAGTCAATGTTGCAAACTCAAAGAACACATTAGTTCCTTAGGGTTTTCCTCAGTTGAGGATCAATAATTTAAACTTATCCATTAAAATCAGCAATTAATGTACCATTTTTAGTCAAATTGCTTATGTGATTAATTTGATTATTCAAAAATATATTTAAATAATTTCTTTAAAACAATATACATTTCTTTATGTAGTTGGAATCAGTAAGATAAGAGCCTCAGCTGTTTTCAAAATTAATTTATAACTCAGGGATTTTATTCTCACTCTGGCAAAATGTTTTCTCTTTCATTTTTCAAATAGTTATTATTTAGCATCAAAACTGACAGTTGAAAGTCTGTTATTTCTTACTAGTTAACATTTTTACCATCCTTTGTTTATTAGGAGGTAATAAGAATGACTATCTTTCAAACACTGAAAATTCTTCTAACGTGATATAAGGATTAAATGATTACATGTTCTGTAACAGGAATGAATAGACACATTTTTAAAGTATGAATGTCCTTCTATGGTAGTACAAAATATGAAACTTAGCCATAAACAAAAACTAACTGAATATAATGAGAGAATAAAAGATAAAATTCCTGAATTTAGAAAGAGTTTAATCTGTTTTAGATATGTGTAAATTAATTTTAATTTTATAATAACCCATGTTTAGAAAATAGGATAAATAAGTAATCAACTTTTTATTTTATACACACATGTAAATTGATTCTAGTCCTGACCCTGATAAAATCATCATTATAATAACATAAAGAAGATGGAAAGACCAAGCAACAAAACTTTGCTATTTGAACTTTAAAATATTTGTTTTTTGTATTTTTTATAATTTACTGTATGTTATGGTTTAGATATGTGATGTCCCCCAAAAGTTCATGTTAGAATGCAAGACCATTTAAAGGTGAACTGACTGTGTTATGAGTACATAACCATATTCAGTGCATTATTTCACTGGTACAATGTAACTGGGTGGTAACTTAGGCAGGTAGAGAGTGGTTGGAGGAGTTAGGTCACTGGGGAAAAGCTTTTTTACCTGGTGTGTGGAGCTTGCTCTCTGCTTCCTAACTGCCACATCCTGAGCTGCTTTTCTCTGCCACACTCTTCCACCAGGTTGTTCTGCCTCACCTCTGGCCCAGAGCAATGGGTCCTTCATCTAAGGACTGAGACCCTGAAACTGAGTGCAAAATAAACTTTCCTCTCCTAAAATTGCTTGTAAATGATCTACTCCTGCCTTCAAAATAAAATGGTATCACATCCCAACTTATTCATGCATTCACCAAATATGTACCACCATAACTTTTATGTGTCTGGCACACACAAAAGCCTGAGAGAAGAAAACTGGATATGGTTCTTGCTCCCAAGTAGCTTAAAATTTGGTAAAGGAAACAGTAAATATTTGCTTTAAATAAAGCACTGTAGAAATATGAGTTGCACAAAATTTATGAAGACCAGGTTTGACACAGCACTGGAAAAGGCTGATCTTTCTTTATAAGGATTAGAAGTTTAAACTGAGAACTAAAGGGTTATTAGGGAGTCAAAAAGTCATAGTGACTGTTTTTATAAAGCAACATGAAAGAAAAGGAAACTGATGAGGAGTCACATGTTCAAAATTAATTATCTAGAAAATATCCTGTAGATTAAACACAATTTAAACAATGAGATTGGGGCTGAGTGCAGTTGTGAACTCCTGTAATCTCAGTGACTCAGGAGACAGAAACAGGAGGATCACAAGTTAGAGGACAGTATCAGCAACTTGGTGAGGCCCCAAAACTTAGCAAAATCTTGTCTCAAAATAAAAATTTAAAATTAGGCTGGGGATGTGTTCAGTGTTAAGTACCCCTGAGTTCAGGTCCTAGTACAAAAATAAATAAATAAACATGTATATATCAGAATGGTATAAATATGAACAAAAGTAAAAATCAAAATCAACTGTATGAAATAAGAGATTTTGAACTTTTGAAAATTTTCAAAAGAAAGATGATATTTATTACTCAATATTTTAAAAAATTAAATTTGATTTAATAAGATTGAATTATTCTCCCTTTCAAATATCTTTTCTTTCAGCAGTAGTTATATATTTATTTTACCTCAAATTTAGATGTACCACATTGAATCAGTTAACCATAATAAATATTCAATGTGCTCTTAAATAATTCCTTTACCTGGGGGTCTGTGTGGTGGCCTGGGGAAGACTCTGGTGAGCGTGCCAGAGTCTGAACTGGGTGGTGTCCCGGGTGGGGGCCAGGCGGGGCAGGGAGGATGATGTGGGACCCCAGCAGCCCTGGGCTCCAGGAGGTGTCAGTCCCTCAAGGGCACACAGTGGCCCTGGACCTCAGAGACATGTGTGGCAGGCCCTCCTCACTGCAGGAGGGTTGATGGAGGTCTACTAGGTGCCTGGAAGACAAGTGGACAGTTTAAGCCAATTCCACAGATCTTAATAGAGCTGCCTCCCGCTGAGCAGCAGAAGCTCTTTAATGAAGCCACTGCCAGTGTCAGGCACTTGGATTGGATAGACTGTGGGGGCATCTGGAATTCAATCCAGTGCTTGACAAAGATCCTCTGGAGGATGATTGCAAAGGCTTATCCTAAAAGGAATTGCTGGATGTTTTCTCCAAAGCATGGTGTTTTTTCTGCTGTGTTTTTCTGATAATATATTACTCATTTCAGTCTGAATGGATTGCTTAAGGGGATGAGGGGAATACAACAAAATTCCAGAAAATATTATCTACAATCTGAAAGACAGTGGGTCTTTACCACTAACAGAATTAAAAATAATTTTACAACCGTGCAATGAGTCCCTGAAAGCCTCTGGAGAAAATAGTTATAGATCTGCCTTTGTCTCCAACAGGCTGGTTAAATTCTAACGATGGTAGTAAAGTAAAGAATAAGGTTTCACAACTTCCTTCCTTCCTATAAATAATAGGTCACCCCTAATAAATGTTGGTGCACAATGCCCTGTTCTGGAAAAAAAGAGCTACATAAGACAAGGTTATTTATTCAGTAAAAAATACTTGGCCATGAGAACCACTGCGACCACTGCCCTCCTGTAGCCCTTAACTCAGCAACTTAGATATTAACCAGATGGACCTAGTAGAGATGGTGTCACATGAGATTACTTGTCTATTGCTTTAACCGTGAAAATAATAAGAACAGTCTTAGGTCACATAGAGTTTAGATATTAAGGAAATAAACATTGTATTAGCTCATCGACGTAGTTAGATATTCTTAAATAATTGTGATTAGGTAAGGATAATCTGTAAGGTTACTGTTTTCTCATAATCTTTTGTTCCTTGTTAAAAAAATAGAAATTTTTGAATTTTGAAACTTCTTTAATATTAACCACAAGACTGCCATTATAGCCTGAAGAAAATGTATAAAACCCAGTCTTCCCCAGAATAAAGTGGGATTGATTGCACCAGAACTAGAGTCTGTTTCTTTCATTCTACATCCATCGCTGACGCTGTCTCCCAGTACCCTGTTTACCAGTGTGGAACCCATGGACTCCTGCTAGGACTGGACCCCAGCAAGTGGCGCCCAACGTGGGGCACTCTGGTAAATCCCCCATTTATTACTATTAATTTCTTTCCTTTTCGAGATAGCTAGGATCCTGCCTGGGGTGCCACGGATCCCTTGGTAGAGATGGCCGAGAAAGGAGAGGCAGGGATAGACAGAACAGCTACCATGGGAGGTAGTGCAAGCAAAGAAAGAGCACTATTTATTGATATTACTAAGCACCTATTAACTAAAAGAGGAACGCATGTAGGAACAGCTCAATTAAAAAGATTTTTTCATTTTGTGCAAGAATGTGCCCCTTGGTTTCCTGAACAGGGTACTTTAGATGTTAAAACCTGGAAAAATAGGTGATGCTATGCATGTACATCATAGATTATATGGCAATGAAAGAGTCCCCGCTGACACTTTTGCGTTGTGGAATCTTTTTAGGGACTGTTTAGACCCTAGACATGAAAGTGAGAAGCTAAGTAAAAGGGTAAGATCACCAGATGAAATGTCAGAAAAGGAGCCTTTGCTGACAGCCTCGGTTAAAAAATATACAGAGAAAACTCAGAGTGAAAGTGAAAGTGAATCAGATTATGATGAAGACGGAAAAAGGAGAAAGGTCTGCCTGATCAGCTCTCCCTGTCTGATGAGGAGGACTTGAAAGAAGCCGCTTTCAGATATCATAATGAGGATCCACCTTTGGTGGCTCCTGTTGTGCTGGCCCTTCCTAAACCCCCAGATAAAATAAAAAGGAAAGTCCAAAAGGTAGGATTTTTAGGTGCTGTTAGTGAGGCACAAAAACAGGTAGATGTTAGTATTTGTTGCCCTATAGTATGGGCTATAGATGAGGGAGGAAAGCCTCATTGGGAGCCTCTCTCTCTTTTAAAATGTTAAAAGATCTAAAAGGAGCTGTAAAAGATTTAGGACCTTCTTCCCCTTATACTCTGCAGCTAGTGGAGAATGTTCTTCTCCTGTAGCCATCCCTAAAGGCTATCATATTATAGTCATTGATTTACAAGATTGCTTCTTTACTATTCCTTTAGCTAAACTAGATAGATGGCATTTTGCTTTTAGCTTACCATCGCTTAACTTACAAAGGCCTTATCAAAGATTTCAATGGAAAGTGTTACCTCAAGGAATGAAAAATAGTCCTATATTATGTCAAAAGTTTATAGATCAAGCCTTAATTAATATAGACAAAAGTATCCAGACTGCTATATGATTCACTCTATGGATGATATATTGATTGCACATTCTCAAAGTCATTTGTTACAAATAATATTACAGGATTAATTAAAGATTTACAGAGGTGGGGTCTGATAGTGGCTCCTGAAAAAATTCAACAGGAACCTCCTTATAATTATCTAGGAAGAACTATAAAAACAGATTGTGTCAGCTCTCAAAAGTTACAAATTTGAAAAGACAAACTATTAACGTTAAATGATTCTCAAAAAATTATTGGGAGATATAAATTAGTTTAGACCTTATTTAAAACTCTCAACTAATGATTTAAAAACTTTGTTTGAAATACTAAAGGATGATTCAGATCCTAACTCAAGCAGAATATTAACTAAAGAAGGAGAACAAGCCTTACAAGTTGTTGAAACTGCAATTCAAAACTTTACTTGCAACAAGTTAATTATAACTTGCCTCGGGTTTTTATTGTGCTAAAAATGAAACATACTTCAACAGGTTGTTTATGGCAGAATGATTCACTTGAATAGATACACTTACCAGTATCAGGAAAGAAATATTAATGTCTTATCCTACTATGGTAGCTTCTTTGGTATTAAAGGTCAGATTTAGAAGTAAAGAATTGTTTGCTTGTGAAATGCATGAAATAATTATTCCTTACACAAGAGAACAATTTGACCAATTATTGGTCAAAATTGAGGATCAATGGGCTATTGCATTTCTAAATTTTATAGGAAAAATTTCTTTCCACTTGCCCAATAATCCTTTACTACATTTTTTACTTCAAACAGAAATAATATTTCCTAAATGGTACTCCTCAACTCCAATTAACAATGCTATGTTAATATTTACAGATGGGTCGTCAAATGGAAAAGCAGTTACAATAATTAATTCTCAACCCACAGTTCAATGGACACAAGAAACTTCTGCAGAAAGAGCTGAATTAGAAGCAGTCATCTATGTTTTCAAGACTGTTGCTTAACCCTTTAACTTATACACAGATTCACTATACATTGTTAAACTGTTTCCAACCATAGAAACAACAACACTCTCCTTTTCATCTAAAATTATACATAGGCTACAAGAACTTCAATATCTAATTCATAACAGAACTTCACATTTCTTTATAGGTCATATTTGGGACATTCCGGATTACCTGGTCCCCTTGCTCAGGGGAATACCCATGCTGATCACTTAACTAAAAATTTTATTTTAACAGCTATAGAAGAAGTCATTATATCACAAAAATAATCATCAAATTCATCTGCCTTATAAAAGCAATTTCATATTTCTAGAGAAGAAGCTAGAACTATTGTTAAAAATTGTCATGTTTGTCCTAAATTTATTCCTTCTCCACAGATGGGAGTTAATCCTCGAGGACTTTTACCTAATGTCTTATGGCAAATGGATGTAACTCATATATCAGAATTTGGAAAATTGTCTTATGTTCATGTTACAGTCGATACCTTTTCTCATGATATTGTGGCCTCAGCCAGAACTGGGGAAGCCTACAAGGATGTGATTCAACATTTATTCCTTTGTTTTTCTGTTTCAGGAATGCCTACAAAATTAAAAACTGATAATGCTCCTGCTTATACATCAAAACCATTTAAAGATTTTTGTTCCAGGTTTAATATTTCTCATTCTACAGGAATCACCATCTAGGTTCCCGCCTGGACGAAGTTTTGTTTTGGCTTCTGCGGGAAGCTGGCAGACACAAGCAGTTCAGTAGGTTGCCCAAGGACAGGGTCAATCACCAGCCACCTGCCAAGCATGCCGGTGGCTCCCTGCAAGCCTGGAGGTTCCTTCTGCTCAGTGAGCTGGTTTCCACCCTGGGGACCTCCCCCCAGCATCCCAGGAAGCCATATGACTGCAGAGTGCATCTCACCTGCTGCATCCTTGGGGAACCCCAATACATTTCAGGGCTTGGGATCCCCACCGCCTTGCCACACGTGCGTGTGTCTGGTGGACAGTCCTTCACATTACCCAGTTTTCAGAGAGAACTGTGCATGACATCCACACCCCCTGGGTAGTGCTTAACAGATCCTTGATGAATCAAATAAGCAGCTTGGACCACGGTGAGGACTCCCACACTCTACCCCACAGGTCCTCAAGGTCTTGGGGATCTGTTCACTTCGGGGCTTCTGTGTTCCTCTAACCCTGAGAGCTGCCCTCGCAGGAGGCTCAGGGGTATAAGTGATTCTGAAGTTAAATAAAAAATGCTGGGTTGTCTGATCCCAAGGTCCGGAACTTACTTTGATGCATTGCTGATGGAAAGACATGGTGAAGCAGGTGCAGTTGTCCCCTGAGACCCACCAGGGATGTGACTATCACGTTCCTTCTAAAAATTGGTACAGAATTTGCATAGAAGCTCTGCTCATCCCCCTTGCTTCAATTACCTCCATGTCACCCCCAACACCTCCCAACACAAATGCCACCTGGATAACTGTTACACAGCTTGATTTAGAGAATAATGACAGAAAAAATGTCTTGACGTGTTCAGTACAGATGCCAATTTGCTTAAAATTTATTTTTTCAATCCATGGTTGAATCCATGGTGGTGAACTCAGGAATATGGAGGCCAACTCTATAGGAATCTAGGGAGATTTGTAGACAGTCAGTCATTGTCATGTTCTCTTAACTTTAAAAATATGTTTGGAATAAAGTTTCACTCATGCACTGCTGGTGGGAATGCAAATTGGTGCAACCACTATGGAAAGCAGTATGGAGATTCCTAAGACAACTTGGAAGGAAACCACCATTTCATCCAGCTATCCCACTCCTTGGTTTATACCCAAGGGACTTAAAATCAGCATACTACAGTGATGCAGCCACATCAATGTTTATAGCTGCTCAATTCACAATAGTTAGATTGTGAAACCAACCTAGATTCTCTTCAATAGATGAATGGCTAAAGAAAATGTGGTGTATAAAAACAATGGAATATTACTCAACCTTAAAGAACAATGAAATTATGGCATTTGTCAGTAGATGGATGGAGCTGGAGAATATCGTGCTAAGTGGAATAAACCAATCCTAAAAACCAAAGGCCAAATGTTTTCTCTGATATGCAGATGCTAGTTCACAATAAGGGCGGGCACTAGGGAAGGATAGAGTTACTTTAGATTAGGTAGAGGGGAGTGAAAGGAAGGGAAGAGGTATGAGTAGGAAGGATAGTAGAGTGAAAAAGACATTATCACCTCATGTGCATGTATGACTCATGACTTATGTGACCCTGCAATATATATAATCAAAAAATGAGAGATTGCACTCTGTTTATGTAGGATTTATCAAAATGCATAAATGCATTTGAATGTCATGTACAACTAATTAGAACAAATTTTAAAATTAATAAAAATAGTAAAATAAAATTGGGGGCACAGCATTGTCTTATGCAGCCTCTCCACCATTGGTCTCTGTGTTCCCTCCCCCAGACACAGAACAAGAGGAGAGAAGGGCCATATCTGGCTGAGGGACATTGCGGGGTCCAGCGTGGCTGGAAGGAAAAGGTAAGTGAAGTGGTCACCAGTCCGGATCTGTATTGCCAGGACTTGAGGGGCCCTGCCATGCCGGAGATGTCAGCCCTGCCTGCCCAGGACCAGGGCCCCTGGGCCTGGAGGTTTCCATGTCTCCACATCCCGAGGTCCTCCTCCTGCTATGGCAGGATTGGCCAGGACTCCTGCGCCTCTTCCATTGATAACAACCACATAATAATTGTAGTCATCACTGTTAGACTCGTAGGTCCCTCACCGGGTGAGAGCCAAGGCGAACTCTCTAGATCCACATGACCACGTCATCCTCAGGACAGATCTCTCAAACTCACACCAATGACCGTGTGATTTCTGAGCTCAGTTTCCTCATCCAGTCCCCTGGGATCAGTGAGGGATTTTTCTAGGCATGCAAAGCACTTGGCCCAAAACTTAGCTCACAGAGATGGAAAGTAACAGTTCAGAGAGGTTAAGTGATTTGTCCAGAGTCACACAGCCAGCACTTGGGCTCAGGTTTCCTTGATCCTGAAGCAATGCTCTCAGCCTGCCCACTCTTTAAAAATCAGAGCTCTCTGCAGCTGAAAACACCGAGGAGAAAGCTTGCCTTCCCTTAATTACATTAAAGGATCTATCATGTGCATGTAAACCAGCAAGCCATACTCCATGGAGGCTGATGCATGTTAAACAGAATTTCAGAGTAAGTTGCTCAGATGTGGTGGAACAGCTGGTGCTAGCCCAGGGAGTGTGCATGTGGGTCTTCTCTCCCTCCCTGGAGAGTGAGAATCCAGGGGTGTTGGCAGCCGGGTGACCTGGGACAGGCTACACCAGATTTTGTTAGGCATCCCTGGGAGAGGTGAACACCTTGGGAAGGACCACCTTTCTTTACAGTGACTGTGAAGGCAAGGAGGAAAGACTGACTCTCAGTATCAAGCTTCCTGAACCTGGATATCACATCACCTAGGGTCGTGACGAAAATGCACTTTCTCTGTCCCCATGGCAGGATGTGGTATTCAGATGCTTCCACATGGGGACCTCAGTCTGCCCTTCAAAGCATCAGAGAATGTTCCAGAGGCAGCAGAAAACCACCATGTTGAATCCGTGGGATCTTTGTGGATGAGATTAACAGGTTCCCAAATGCTAAGAAAATTTGCTTGGGGTCACGCAACTTATGTAGCCAGGTTGATTCTGCTTTCAGAAGAAAATCCAAAACTTAAAGATAGTTAAGTAAGTTGCTTATTTCTGTCTGAATCAAAACCAGAAGTAAGCAGTTTGGGGGCCCAGGCTCCCCCTGGCCTGATGTTCTGTCACCTCAACACCAGGCTTTCCTGATGACTCAGAAGTGTCCCCAGCTCAGTCTCTTTCCTGTTTGGTGGTAGGAGGAAGGAAGAGGGAGACACAGGCTGGAAGTCTGAGAGACCACGAAGGCCTCCGGGTTCATACCCTCACATACTCACACAGCTGCGCCTCGCCACAGGGGAGACTGGGAAGCACCATCCTCAACCAACTTCAAAGTCAGATATTCCCTTATTATAGAAGGTAAGGAGCAGGGACGAGCAGAGGATGCTACAGTCTTCGCCACCGATGGCAAGAATCTAAACTTCTGAGCGCTGTGCATTTCCATTCCTGATCTTGCCCAGTCTTAAGTCCTGTGAAGCAGCTGTGGTTATGCCCACAGGTTATGATCACAGGTTTGAGGCCATCCTCAGCGACTTGGTGAGGAGATGAAGAAAGAGCCATAAGAGGGACGTGGCGGGCTTCAGTCCAGCGGTGCTGTGGATGGGGTGTGGTTTGACTCTGTTCCCCAGGGTCCCTGTGCTAGCATCTTGGTCCCCAATGTGGAGGTGTTGGGATTGGTGGACCTTTAAGAGGCAGGGCCTGGTGGAAGGTAATGAGGGGTGGAACATCACCCTTGGAAGGGGTGGATGCTGGCTGCTCCCAGTGAGGGAGTTCTAGAGAGCGAGTTGTTGGGAGAAGAGCGAGCTGGGGGCCTGAATGCCTCTGCTTCCCGTCCCACCAGATACCTCTCCTCCTTGTGCCTCCTGCTAGGATGCCAGTCGCCACACTGTGGTGCAGCCGGGAGGCCCTCTCCAGGCTGGCAGGAGCTGGCCTCATGATTTTGGACCTGCAGGACTGTGAGCTACATACGCCTCTTGACAGATTACCCATTCTTTGGGTATTTTGGTATAACAATGGAAATGGAATGAGAGGCACAGCTAATGAAGTTGCAATTCAAATACGGGCCAGCTTCTTAGTTCTAGAATTTTCCCTTCCCCACATGGTGTGGTAAACATCAGCATAAAGTCAGGAGAGAGAATCTTCCTTCCCCCTACCTTCCTCCCTCCCCTCTTTCCTTCCTTCCTCCCTCCCTCCCTTTCTTCCTTCCTTCCTGAACCCTCTTTAAGTAAGATTTCATTGTACAAAAGATATTTCCCAACCAGTTTTGAATCCATGCATTTGGGGAAAAGGTCACAGCCTCCCTGCCTCCCTGGGCTGGTCCCACAGTGTCAACCAACCCTGGACAATATTTTGGGGAGGTGACCAGATGCCACATGTGTCCCACATGCTGAGGGGACACACGGGTCAGCTGTGGCTGGTGGAGACAGACATGCTTCTGCCCTCTCGCCCCAGGTGCTGGCGCTGGTTCCCTGTCCTCAGAGGTGATCCAGGGCCTGACAGTCCAAGGCTGCCACCTGACATCAGTCACTTCTGTCAACTTGGAAGGACTGAGCGCTCCTGCCCTCACTAGCTCTGACTTCTCACTAGATAAATTCTTTGCTTTCTCCTTCTCCTTGGATCTTCAGTGGACGGGATGATGCAAATGACCAGGGACCATGTGATTGTCACTCTTTCCCATGAAAGACAAAGGAGGACAGAGAGGCATCAGTGTCCAGTGCAGGTAGGGCCCACTTTAGCTCTCAGGGGCCAGACAGAAAAAGCTTCAGGCTTCTGAGACTCATTAAGACGACTTGGCTCTGCTGATAGAGCATGAAGTAGCCACAGATGATAGGTGCACACAGGCTGTGTTCTCATAAATCTGCATTTACAAAGGCAGGTGAAGGCTATTGAGGCCCCTGGACTACACAGCTGGCTAAGCTTGGCTTAGAGTGATCGAGGGCACAGCCTGGGTCCAGCTATGCTCCCTGCCAATCCCAGCATTCCCTTCTCCTAGGGTGAGATGGAGGGGATCTACTCAATCTCATTGGCCTCCATTTTTCTCACCTCTCACATAGGGATAAACTATTTACTTCTTCCACTTAGGATAGTAAAGCCTCTTCTCTAAACAAGCCAAGATTGCTCTGACCCCAGGGCCTTTGAACTTGCTCTGCTCTCCCTTCTGCTTTTAAGTGCCCTTCCTTCTAGCCTAGTATGCTACTTCATTGTGTCATATAGGGTCTTTAGTCACCTTCCTGCAGGCTTCCCTGGCATCACTGTCCAAAGTAATAAAACCAGCCTGGGACATGACAGATGCAGAAACTAACTTGATCAAAGCTTTTAGGTTAATCTTCTGGCATAGAGAGAAAATATGATTTCTATGGAAATTCCCTGCACCAGCGCTACCTTCTTCCCTTTTCCAGCATGCACATAGCAGGTCACATGTGTGATATAATATTCAAGACCAGGAGAATCAACACATCTTTTTTCATCCTAGTCACTAGGTCCTCCAGATCTGCCCATCCTATATCTGCAGATTCAACCAACCAAGAGATGGAACATATTTTTTAAGTTGTATGTGTACTGAATATATACAGACAATTTGGAGGTAATCATTTCCTAAAAAAATATAGTGTAAAAACTATTTACATAACACTTAATGTAGTATCAAGCATTACAAATCATCTGGAAGCAGACACGGTGGTGCATGTCTGTAATCCTGGCAGCTCAGGAGGCTGAGGCAGGAGGATCACAGGTTTGAAGCCAGCCTCAGTGACTTAGGGAGGCCATAAGGCACCTAGTGAGACACTGTCTCAAAATAAATAAACAAATAAAAAGAGCTGGGGGTGTGGCTCAGTGGTTGAGTGTCCTTGAGTTCAATCCCTGGTACCAAAAAAAATCATCTAGAGATGACTTAACTTATACAGGAGGATGTGTGTAGTTCTAGGTAAATATGACCCTATTTTATATAAGGGACTTAAGCATTTGTGAAGTTTGGTATCCAGGGAGGTTCCTAGAACCAATTCCCATGGATACTGAGGGACAACTTAGTTTCCTACCCTGGGTACTCCCTGCTTCAACATGAGCAACTGTCTGGATTGACAGATTTTTAAAAAATGAAGGT
Organism: Sciurus carolinensis; assembly: GCF_902686445.1. NCBI lineage: Eukaryota > Metazoa > Chordata > Mammalia > Rodentia > Sciuridae > Sciurus > Sciurus carolinensis. Next base: position 47,278 of record NW_025920307.1, on the reverse strand, counting down.
GCATATTCAGAGTTCTTCCACCCAACCTTGTGTGGAGTTTCACAACCTGGTGTTCCCTCCTCACCCTGCTGACAGGCCTTCTGTGAGTCACCCAGAATTTTCTGCTAGATTTATGAAATCCATTTTCCTTGAGACAGACTAAGCAGTTTTTGGAGAGCCAATATCATTAGGTTAATGATTCCCCATAAACTATTACCCATAGAGCCCAGTTAATTACACAAATGGAGCAGTAATGGTGAAGGATCAATCGCTGGCCTGGCACAACCCTCTGGAACAATGGGACCTGGGCAGGTGATGCTCCCAAGGAGGCTCACTCATCGGGTTGGGCCCCACTCCCTCATCATCCTCCGTCGTTTGCTCTGGGCCTCCCTCTGAAGCCAGGGTGCAGCTTCCCCAAGCGAGCATCGCAGCCGGGAGTGATTTCTGAGTCATTTCATTCCTGGCCATGACTTTTCATTTCCCACTGACGTCTGATTTATTTATCTGTTTATGAAGCAACCCATTTAGCTTGAAGTGCTGGCAATAGGCATTTGATCAAATGGAGCTGAAAATCTCATCTTTCATCATCCTGAATTTTTATTCCAACAATACTTAACAAAATAGAATTAAGCAGGGCAGAAGCAGCTCCTGCATTACACATTGGCCAGATTTCATGGGTCCTTCTGCTCTCTCTGGAGGATGAAGCTCTTCTGTGTTACTGACCATCACCAGAGGAAGGCTGCTCCCTCCCTCTAATGCCCAAGGAATCTGATTCTCCACTCTGATTTGCCTGCGTTTGGCAAGTTGACAGAGATGTGCGAGGGACATGGACTCCATGAGCATCTGATTACCTGTAACTAAGTGGTTCCCACCAAGCAACTCTGCTGGGTTTTTCCCAGATTAGCCAAGTCCCCTGAAGTCTAACTTCCTGTACTCTAAGGTCTTCCCTATCAGCCTTCCCATTCTCATCCGAGCAGGTGTGCAATGGACGAAGGAGGTGATATTAGTACTGTCCTTAACACCAAAACAATCAAAAACTATCAAAATTCTTGCCCGGTACCAGGCATTAAATAAATGTTTTTACATCATTTATTCCCATTCTACAGATGAGAAGGCTGAGTAAGAGACAGAACTAGGATTCAGTTATCATCTCTCCACAACTGTGTCAGGTTCTTGATCATGCCATTCTGCCTTCCCAAAAAGGGGAGGAAAATTAGTATCTACCGTGCTCCCGTGTCCTGGACACCTTTCCCTGCTATCTCCGTGAATTCTTAAAGTCTCCCATGATATGTGTAGTCACCCATTCTATAGGCAGGACACCTGGGACTTCAGAAGAGCAAGACAATCTGGCTCTAAATGCAGGATATGTGTCAAGACAGCAGTGACTATAGCAAGGGACTTGGGTCCTGAGATGGCCATTAGGACATTCGTGAGTTCTTAGTATGCAAATAGTGGTATGCATGTGTGCAGAGGAATATTTTCTAAGGAAATTGCCATATCTCTGGTCAGACCCTTGCAGAGGTTATAAACACCAAATAGGTCAAGAGACATTGAACTTGAGGATGGGAACATACACAGACCGTGGCTTATAAGTCTCTGTTGACTTCACACAATTAGGAACTGACACACACTTCTCAGGACCTGCTGGGCATAGATGCTGTGAAAAATGCCAGAGCTGATATCCACCTGTGTCTTCCAGGGGACAAATCACAGTAGGAACAAAATCAGCTGTTGTTACCCTGCCCCTTCCACTGGTTTCCATCCCACCAGGGATGAAATGTAGAGTTCTCACGGTGGTTTCTAAACAAGGCTTAGCAGACCCTCCCCCTCCCCCACATCTTCATGGATTTGTTTCTGCTCATCCTTCAGGACCCAGAATGAAAGGTGACTCCGACCCTTCCTGGAACTCCTGAGTCTAATGTATGTTGGGTTCCCTCTCAGCTCTTGTCACCATATGTGATCATCCTGTCCATGTGTTCTCTTACTCTCTCCCCAGCTAGAAAAAAGTGTGTCAGCCAGTTACAGTGGCACACACCTCTAATTGCAGTGACTCAGGAGGCTGAGGCAGGAGGATTGTGAGTTAGAGGCCAGCTTCAGCAACTTGGGAAGGTCCTAAGCAACTCAGTGAGAACCTGTCTCAAAATTAAAAATAGAAAAAGGGTTGTAGATGTGGCTAAGTATTAAGCCACATAGGTACCAATCCCTGGTACCAAAAAGAACCAAAAAAAAAAGAGTTTTTCCACCCCCTTCTCCATCTTCAGAGCCAAGCCTGGTACCTGACTGAGATTTTGGTGATCAATGATATCAAGTGGATATACGAGGATGTCACTTACACTCTCTGTTTCAATTTCCTTTTCTATAAAGTGAATGCTGGGACTACAAGTGCTTTCCAAATTATGCTCCCCAGGAAGCAAAGGCAAAGGGTTACACAAAGTAATCCTAGTCTCTTAGTCTCAATATTTTAACTATCTCTTCTAAGATAAAGATTTCCTTTGAAAATAGATGAGAGAAATTTTCAATTTAAAATTTTAGTTTGCTGGACTGTGAGCATCTTGCTGACTCTCAAGTATGTGACCTGTTACTAACAACCACAATGAGGGGACATAAGTAAAGGAGACCCTGGCTCATGGAGGGAGGAGGCAAAAGATGCCATCCAGCTAGGCTAGTCCTGGAAACCCTGCAGGAGGAAAGATTCACAGGACCTTGACCAGGGAGGCATGGACCTTTGAACTGTGTCAAGGTGGGACAATGAAAGAACAAAAATAGTAGTTCAAAGACAGTGATCTCAAAGGATGGTCCCAAGATCAGCAGCATCTGCATCACTAGGACCTTGTTACAAATGCAAACTCTCAAACTCCAGGCCAGGTCTACTAAATCAGGAACTCAAGACATTCAGTAGAGAGATCAGTATTTTAACGCCTTCCCAGTGACTCTCAGCATGCTCAAGTCCAAGGTTGTGAGGTTGAGGTAAAAAGGACAGATACCCGCACAAACCCAGCTAGAAGGCAATCATGACCACCCTAAGGAGATGTTTTCCAGGACTTTGATCAGTCCAGCTGCAAATTGAAATCACTTGGAAAAGTTTTCAAACTCCTAACACCGAGGTAACACACCACACAGATTAAACCAGAATCTCTGGGGATAAGACCATGGGAGTCCTATTATAAATTTTTAATTTTTAAAAATTTTCCCCTATGTGATTGCACCATATCAACATGCTTAGGAAGTACGGCACCAAAAATTTTTATAGAACCGATGGCAAGAAGAGCCAAGATCCATGGTACCTGGAAATTCTGCCTGGTAACTTAGCCTATGAGAATCCCCTTGGTGGTACTGCTCCCAAGGGAGAGAGAATTAATGTATGGAAAGGGAGGGTGCTCTGATTCATTAAGATGATCTTTGTCACAGCCATCAGGACTCAGATCTGGAGTTGAAACTCGTGAGTTCAAAGCCCATCTCTGCCATTTTATGTGTGACCTCAGATACCTTGCTCAACATCCATGGATCAGTCTTTTCATTTCTAAAATGGGAATAACAACAATTTATATATCACAGGATTTTTTCTGATTAATAAGCAGGTTAATCTATGCAATGTGCTTACTGCAGTACCTGGTACTCAGCAATGAATAACTGTTTAAATTTGTTTGCAGAACTATGGTTTAAAACAAATGCCTATTTTGTCAGTCTCCTGATAACCTGGCTATGATTCTTGCAAATAAACCATGCATACAAGAATCCATGTAGTCTTGAGTGTTCCACCCATTTTGACTTTCTATCAACTGTAGTGATTGTTGCTTCAACTACTCTCCTATCTGTGGTCACCATCAAAGAGTGTCAAATCACCCCTAAGGGTACAGGAAGAGCTCAGAGACTTCCAGCCAATACAGTAGCTGAGCTGACATTTAAGCCTCTCACACTCTGAACAAATGGGAATGCTGGATATATTACAACATTAAAAACTTCAAATATATAGCTTGAATCAAAAATAAAATAAAGGCAAAAGAACTTAGGTTACAGAAAGGAAGAGAAAATTAAATGAACCCAATGGTTCATGAGATATCAAAACTTCACACACCAAGAGAGTCATAATGCCTTCAGGGGCAGAATAACATACACATGAATTGACCTATACAGCCCCAATCAGGGAACCATAAAAGTCTTTCCATCCATGAAAGGAGCTCTAGAAAGCTTTACCCTTTGGCTTCTGCTTACAGCATGCAACCAAGTTGTCCACTCCAGACTACAGATGATAAAGGATCCATTGGGAGACATTTAAATATCAAACATGTTCCATGAATTTCCTCAATCTAATCTCCCAAAGAAACCCAAGGGGAAAATTCCCACAGAAGATGAGCTCACAATTAATAATTATAAAGTACACAAAGAAACCATGAGAGTCAGAAGGTGAAAGTAATGAAGAAATTAAAGCTATAGAAACTACATGGAGATGATCTACTTAAAAATCTCTTTGAGGTTATGTGAATTTATGTTTGATGAAATAAAGGAAATAAAATAGAGTCCACAATAGGTCGTGAACATAAATCATAAGATACAGAGCCTGCAAGAGGGTGATTTATACAGGGAGCATTCTATCGTCCCCTGTTCAGTTTCTTCCTGTTGATTTTATAAATGGGAAGGAGAGGAGTGAGAAAAGAACTCTCTACACACCTGTAGGCTGGTACAATCTTCTAGAAAGTGCAAGTCACCAAAGTGGTTCAGAAGCCTTCACTTCTTGCACACTTTTTGGGCAAATCCACTCTTAGGGATTTACTCTAAAGAAATAATAATGTATTTGGATAAAGATGAACTAAAAGGACATTTCTTTCAGGACTGAAAATTGAAAGTGTCCTAAACATCCAGTAGCAGGGGATTTGTCAAATAAATGAAGATGTATCCTGATGTTGGGATTCTAGGTAGGCAGTAAAATGGGTTCTCTGGAAGAATGCTTAATAGTGTAGAAATGTGCTCATAACATGGTTATTTAATAAAAAGCAGGCTCCAGAAATGTATGAGCAGTGAAATTTCATTTTTGTTAACATAGGATAAATACTATGACTTTGTCCTTCATTGTGGACATTCAATTATGAAAGTGGTTACCACGCTGGAAGCAAATGTCACAAACAGGATTATTTTTGAGTGGCCATGCAATATGTCACTGATGGAAAGACACCAATGGCCCAGTTGAAAAATGAGAATCATCCTTAATGGGAAAGGATACAGAAACTTTTGGAGACAGTTATATAAAGCAGAAGACAAAACAACCCTTTGCACACACACACAGATTTCCAGGGACGGCAGCTGTCAGTGACATCATCGTATGAGGCCAGAGCTCCCCCGATGACACTCTCCAGGGTTCCCCTCGCATCTGTCTCTTTGGAGACTCTGGTTACCTGTTTGCCTGACATCCAGTGAAGATCACTGATGCCGAAAAGCCCAGCACTCTTCTGAGAATTTACGCCAAGATGGGGTAAAGGGGTGTACCCTCAGAGAGGATCTCAAACAGCATCCCAGCTTTCTAAGGACAATAACACCAGAAGGGAGATATTTCTCTGTCCTTCTTTGTGCTTGCTTCTATTTTCCAAATTCAGGTCAAGCATCCATAATCTGAAAATCAAACATCCAAAATGCTCCAAAATCTGAAACTTTTTTGAGTGTTGACATGATGCCCACAAATGGAAAATTCCATACCGTGAAACCTGGTTCCGTGCACAGAATGATTAACGTATTGTAACAAATTACCTTCGGTCTATGTGAATAAGGTGAATATGAAGCAAAAATGAATTTCCTGTTTCAACTTGAGCCCCAACCTCAAGATATCACATTATGTATATGCAAAATCTAAAAAAAAAAAAATGCCAAATTCAAAGCACTCTGGTTCCATGCATTTTATTTTTTTTTTTTGCGGTTTTGGGGATTGAACCCAGGGCACTGTGCTTGCAAGGCAAGCACTTTACCAACTGAGCTATCTCCCCAGACCCCCCAAACATTTTTGATAAGGGATACTCAACCTGTATATTAGTCTGAGTATTAGTGATGACAAGCTATATGGAAAATAAACAGTCCCTAAATCAGTAGAGTAACACAAGAGCTTTTCCAACTTGCTTTTGGAAACAGAAAGTCTGGTGCAGGTTTTTCCCCAACACTCTGGGACTATGCCACCTCAAATATGCAGTCTGGGGGAATGGCACGGTTTCTATACCTGAGGCAACAGGGATAGAGCATGTGGAGGTGGCACACCAGCCCTGAAGTGTCCTTGAAGGAACAGGAACACTTCCTGCTGATACTTCATTGGCTAGTACTGGTCACCTGGCAGATAACCAGGAAGACAGCTTCTTCACACTTTCCCTGTGTAACTGAGATTCAGTTACACAGTCAAACTATGGTGTAAAAATACTTGATGGAAAAATTATAGAAGCTCTTGAAAATCCCTTTCCAAGCCTCCTTCAACAGATGCAGAGGAATGAGAAAATACCTCCATTCAGGTGAGATAGGAATTTGGGAAAAAAAGAAAAAAGCACTGATTCTCAAAGGAAGTGCCATAAACCATTGAGATTCAGGAATTACCTGCATGTCACTGAGATGCAGAAAAAACCCAGGAATGTTGCAACTCCCAAGCAACATGTCCTCGGCCTGCGCCCTTGATCCATGCCCTTGTAAAGTGAGGGCCATGTGCAAGTGCAGGGAAAACTGTCCTGAGATTGTGTAGCTCACCCTGCTTCCATCCCCAGTCTGGCTCCTGGCACTGGCCCTCTATAAAAATTAACATCTCACACCAACAGGTTGCTGGCTCTCTCTCTGAGAGTAGCCTTTGTTCTCCCTTAAATGCATTGTCCTTGATATACCCTAAAGATGGCTCTCCCTAGAGATGACCCCAATTCTCCCTGGGGTAGGTTTTTACTTTCCAAATTAAACCTCTGTCTCTGCCTTTGACTGGAGCATGCTGAAATTCTTTTCTGTCCCATGTTCCAAGAACCCTGCTGGTCCTGAGGCAAGTTCCTCCTTCTCCCTGGGAACCCCTTTGACCCTTTCTGGTAGATGTCCGTTCTCCCATGACACAGAGATTGTTCAAACTGACATTACAAATCACCATATAAGGCAGTCCCAGGCTGGTTAACCCAGAGGCACAGGGGCATCATCCTGGTCCCAGGGAGTCTCCATTTTGTCACCCTTCATTGGACCTCAGGATGGTGCTTCTGCTTGAGACATCTTGGCCTGCCAGAATTTTATCCAAAGACAGGATGTTATGATTTGGGATGAAGTGTTCCCCCAAAGCTCTTCTGTTCGTGTAGGAATGTTCAGAGGTGAAATGATAAGATTATGAGAGCTGTAACCAAATTGGTGGATTAATTCAGTTGATGAATTCATAGTTTGAAAGGACAACAGTACTGGTGGGTGAGTTGGGACTGGAAGATGGTAGGTGACTGGGGGCACACCTTTGGGAATTGTATTGTGTCCCAGGCTCCCCCTCCCTCGCTGCTTGCTGATTACCATGAGATGAACTGTTTCCCTCTGCCTTGCCCTACCATCATGCCCTCCTGCCACGAAGTTCTGCCTCACTTTGGGCCCTGAGCAACTGAGTCATCCCACCATGGACTGAACCTCCTCTGGAACCACAAGTTATTATTGTCAAGTACTTTAGTCACAGTGTCATAAAGCTGACTAACAGGCAGGAAGAGGCGTTTCTCTTGGCGCAACTCCTTTTATCAAGAAAGGATATCTTTTCTCAAGATCCCCCCACCCAGCACAGCTGCACATTTACATCTGAGTGGGCGGAGTTGCACGTGTGCCCTCACCTTAATTGACTGCTGGCAGGAGTTAAGAATGACCATGATGGTGTTGAAATGTCACCATTTACCACCCCGGGGTTGGGAGAAGACTCTGCCACTAGGAGAGGGGCCTTGAGGTCCATGAGTGCCCAGGACCTAATCCAAACTGGAGTTCTGTGAATGGGGAAGAAAAGTGGCCATGGAGTGAGCGACCAGTGATCCTCTGCAGGCAGGGAGGTCACCGTGGCTGCAGGTCAGGACCACTGATGTATTCACGCAGTTAGTGTTTCTCGAGTGCCATGACGTGGTGTCATCGTGGGCTCTGTGGAGTCAGAGAGGGACTAGGCACTGCCCCTCCATAGAACTGGTGTAGTGATCACACTGAATGGTGATGGCTGCACAGATCAATGTCCACATTACATATGCAGCATGGACCAGAGACTTGGAGGAAATTGGGGAAATCAGAGAAGGCTTCTCAGAGGAGGCAACCACACGGGATCTCGAAGGCTGAGGAGGCATTTGCCAATTGGACAACGTGGAGAGATCATTCAGAGAGAGGCAGAAGGGAAGGCCTAAATGACAGAACAAGTGAATGAGTGAGACCATGTGAGAAAATTCTTCAAGGAAAATCCCACCCAACAAGAGAGGGGAGTGTCCTATCAGTGAGACCCCAGTGGGTAAGAACTTTAGGAATGTCCAGAGGAGTTCATGGGGGGGTAGCGCCTGTGGTATATGCATTATGGATGGGGTGTCCTCAGAATAACTGCAGGGAAAGAAAATGGAGACCCTTCAGCAGAAGTGTTGGATCTAAACACCCCTCCAGGAGACCTCACGGCTGAGAGCTCTGTCAGGAAATGTCAAACACTGGAGAACCAGATTTGAACGGTGCCCCAAAACACCTTAGATCCACCTTTCCTTGTGCCTTGGGTCCATCCAAAGAATGAACATGGAGGTGGCTAGTGCTCTTTCTGGCTGGTGGGAGATTCAAGAGGTTTAAGAGAAGCAGGGGTCAGAGCTGGAGGTGTGAGGTTCCAGTCCCCACCCAAAGCAGCCCCCTGTGGCACCATCTCCCTGGGAATCCAAAATGCATGGCCACAATGAGCTGACTGGAGACTTTTCCCACCTGTGAAAATTGGAATTTTCTCTGTGTGTGTGCGCACACATGTTTTCTTGAGGAAACACTATTGACTGTCTGCAATGATTAAAATGCACCCACCCGGATGCAGAGAGATGGGCAGGTCAACCTGTAAAGATCCTTCTGCAGCCCCGTGTGGCAGGACTTAGCACAACTGCAGCACCATGACATAACGAAGGAGAGGCCTGTTTTGTCCCTGGTCCCTGGCATAGTGTTTCAAAAACCCTTGGAATTTCCTGAATGATAGGAGTGTCTTTTAAAATTTGTTATATATAACTAATTTAGAAATTAAAACTGATCTAAAAGAGCAGAAGAAAGACCAACAGAGATGAGAACAAGGATGGGAGGGGAGAGAAAGGGAGGTTCTGAAATTGAGCAAGCTCTTCTCCACACTTATGAATATATCCAAACGAACCCCTGTGTTATGTCTAACTAAGATGCAAATTGAAAGCATGGTTAAGAGGCTGCCTTTCCACCATACCTGAGCACGGCCTGGTGAGATGATGGTTTTGTTTGGAAGCAGGTTGTCTAGATGGCTTCAGGATGAGGACAGGTTGCCAGAGGAACCAATGGTGGCCTTTGAGGGCTGGACCTCGGCCCTCCAGCAGCTCTGGGGAGGAGGAGGGGCTGAATCTGGTGTTTGTCACCACGTGGATGATAGTTTAGTCACTTAATGCTGACTTGACCAAAGCTCCCTAACAATTCTTGGACCGGGGGTCAGGTGTGGTCCAGTTGATGAGAGGTCCCTGCAGGTGCTGGGAGGGAGGTGTTCCCAGGTGCCACATGCAAGCTGCATGCCCCTCATGCCCCTCCCCACCTGCAGACCTTGACCCTGCATCTCTTCCATTTGGTGAGTCCTGAATTGAGTCTTTTATGCTAAAACGGTTGTTGTTAAGAACCAGGGGTTCTTCTGAGAATGAAGGAAACTGAAGGCAAGGGTCATAGAAACCCTCAAATTAGTAGTTGGTGGGGCAGGGGTCTTGAGGACACCTGGGATTGTGGTTGCCATCTGGAGTGAGGACAGTCCTGTGGGCCTGCATCCCTTCAACTATGGGATCCGTGCCACTCCAGGCGAGCAGTGTCAGAATGGAGTTGAATTGCAGGACAACCAGCTGGTGATGACCCAGGGGACATGGGTGGCGATGGCTATCCTTCATTGCACACTCACCATGTCAGGGGAATAAGCATCTTTGATGTGCTTTTTCTCAGATAAGAACCCAAACCCCAGTCTGCTCCTCAGCATCCTCAGGGAGCTTCTCCTTATGGTGTGAACAGACTCCTCCTCTGTCTTGACAGCTTTAAATCAAGCCACAAACTCCTCAGAATGGCCTTTATGACTTGTGTTTGCAGTCCACCCCACCCACAGTCTTTAAAGCCTGCAGTCACGTCTGTAAACATCCTGAGATGCTATCTGCAGACAGTCCTTTATAAATTGAAGAGCACTTTGAAACACAAAATATGCCATCCGCTCTCATTTGCTGGGTTGTGGATTCGAATTTCCTTGCCTGCTCTGTGTAGGCTGTTCGGGATCCTGCTGAGGGAGGATGGTCTGAGAACTTCGGCTTCCAGCTCCTGGATCCCAGGCTCTGTTATGCTTTGTTCTCTGGGGATCCAGGTGTAGCACTCAAGGAGTGAGGTTGCTTCTTCCCCTGACATTGTCTGTGATTCTAAAGTCACCTGGGGAAGGTAAATGCTCCCCGCCCAGAGCAGCCTTGATGGAAAGGAATTAGGGAAATCAGGGGAGACTTCTCAGAGGAGGAGACCAAGCTGGATCTTGAAGGCTGGGGAGGAGTCCTTTCTCAGCCACCCTGAAGCCTCCCTCCTCCCATGCCCTTCCCTGAGACTCCCTCTGGGACAGGGACTGTGTGGCCTGATGTTTGTACCCTTACACTCAGCACAGGACTGGATCCTGCTCCGTTCCCTCATCTTCCCATTCCAGACGCTGGGAGAGAACACAAACCAGGACAAGAGGGCTGCAGGGCCACTGGGGTGGTGGCTATGGACACTGGGTTCATGGACACTTCCTTGAGTCCACCACCCATTCAAATGTGTGGGAGGCAGCAGTGTAGGAGAGAGGTCCCCTGTCCACCTCTCGCCAAAATGCCTAGTGACCAGGAAGCCCTTGCCAGGCTGGGTTATCACAGTCCTTGTGACTATTTTCCCATTGACTGTCTCCTTGACCATGAACTGAGGGAGGGCTGTGGGTAGCGTGGGGCTGGCCCACCTCAGTGAATATTTGCAGAATGAATTAACAAATGAATGAATGAGCAGCCATCTCCTGAGAGAAACCCTCCCCCACACACACACCCAGACACACACCCACACACAACCCATCCAACTAAAAATTGGTATAACTAGATACTCCCCAAAGCAGAAATTCAAATGGTCCACAATTTTATTTAAAAAAATGCTCCATTTTATCACCTATTAGGGAAATAAGTGCAAACCCAAACCTGAATGAGAGGTCCTCTCACTCCAGTGAAAGAATAACCATGATGGAAAAGTCAAGAAAGACCCAAAGCTGGAAAGGATGTGGATGGAGAAGATGGAACTCTGCACACAGCTGGTGGGAAGGTAAATTGGCAGAGTTGCTAGGGAGAAGTGTAGGGAGGTCACGTCCAAGAGAAATGGTACCAGCACATGGTGGAGAGCCCTGTCGCCATGTTTGTTGATGTGCTATTCATAGCAGCTGAGCAGAGGCACCAGCCCAGAAGCCCGTCCATAGATGAGTGGACAAAGACAATGTGGCAGATACAGGCAAAGGCACACAATTCAGCCCTAGGAGAGTGAAAAACGTCAGACTCAGGAAGACAGGGGCTGATGTTCTTTCTCAGATGTGAAATCTTGGAAAGCTGATTGGAATACAAAACAGTACTTACTAGAGACTGAGAAGGGCGGAGAGCAGAGGGAGTGGAGGGAGGCTGGGTAGCAAGTATCAGACAAGCAGAGAAATAAGTTTTGTTGTTGGGTGGCACAGTGGCCGTAGTTCACAGTAACCTATTATACAATCATGGATGACGGATAGAGGGGAGCTTGAAAGGTCTAGACACAAAGCAATTAGTAGATGGAAACATTAAATTACCCTGATTTGATCATTACCTATTACACATATGTATGGAAATATTACAGTGTACCCTATAAATATGGACAATTAGTATGTGTTCATCAAAAATGTTAAAGTTTAAAGAGGGGGAAATGTTAACTACTCCAATTTTATCATTACACACTATACATATGTATCAAATTATGACATGCTATCCCAAATTTAGATAATCAGAATTTTTTAAAAATTTGTGAACCAGGTGCGGTGGCACATGCCTGTAATCCCAGTGGCTTAGGAGGCTGAGGCAGGAGAATCTCCAGTTCAAAATGAGCCTCAGCAACTTAGTGCAGTCCTAAGTGACTAGGTGAGACCCTGTCTCTAAATAAAATATAAAAGGGCTGGGGATGTGGCTCAGTGGTTAAGTGCCTCTAGGTTCAATCCTGAATACATAAAAAAAGAATTTCTGATCTCTAATCAAAGTCTGTAGTTTTACAAATGAGCCCAGAGAGGGGAAGTGGCTTGCCCAAGGTCACACAGAAGGGAGATAAAAGCAGAAAGAACTTCTTGAGCAGGAAGTGGCCAGGCCTTTCTCATTTGCCTGTACCCCTTGCTCCCTGGGCAGAGGTGGCAGGCATACTCATCCAGAGAGGGACCTCTCTTAAAACTCCTTGCTTCGCATGGAACTCAGCTTCAGAAATTTCTTTATTTTACCAAAATCTTCCCAGATAAGGTTTGAAGACTTGAAGAGGAAAGAGCTTCATGCTGATGTGTGTGTGCCCTGGAGACTGGGGGAGGGATGGGGGAGGAGAAGTATTTCCTGTTTTATTCTTTTTTACTGTGCTCCCAAGTGTTTTCTGGTTCAGAGGTGAATCAGAGCTCAGTTCTGCTCCGTGGGATTAGTTAACAATCTCTGACAGGGCTTCATTCTCAGTAGAGGTCTGAACCCCTACAAAACATTGAATTATTCACACCCAAGAGATCACATTTGCTGATGGAGTAAGTAGAATTGTGTGTGTTGGAAAAAAGACTCATTAAACTGAGTGCTTCCATAAAGCCAGCACCATGGAGTCTAATTGATCATGCCCCTTGACATCTGACTTCCCAAGGTAATGGGGGCTGCCTCAGCCCATGTTTGGGGAGAGCCTGAGCTAGCTTCTGACTGTGGACAGGAGACAAGAGGAAAGCAGAGACAATTGTTGTAAGCTGCTATGCTCAAGGTTGTTTGCTATGTAGCAATAGTCAATGCTCTGACCCAGAAAGCAGATGGGAGAGGTCATGTGGGGGATGGAGACCTTCTGACCAACACCAAGGGCCCACCACTTGTGATGGCTAAAACAGTGTATTGCAGAGATATGCCTGGTACACAGTAGGCCCTCAGTGAAGTCCATTTCCCTGCCTCCCTCATGAGTCCTAAGTCATCCACCTCGAAGGCAAGCACCTGGGAGGTACTCAAGGTGAGCCCAGGGCAGGGCCACCCCCGGGCAAATACCAGCAGAAGTGACAAGGCCAGGAGTCCTTGGTGGAGGGTGAAATCATTTTGCATTCACAGGAGGCCGGGCACAGGCGGAAAGTGTTTCATGGTCTCACCATGGAAGCCAGCTGGGCTTCCCATCACGTGAATTGGCTTTTGACCCACGTTTCAATGATGCCCCCAGAAACTGCATGGTTGGGAAGTCCACCCATGGTAGCAGGCATTGCAGAACCAGCTTAGAGCAGCTCCCACAATGCTGGTCCTCACTTCCCAGTCCCACGTGCTGGTGGGAACGAGGAAAGGGAGAGGGAACAGGAGAAACAGGTCACCAGCTGGGGCTTCACAGTGACAGCTGGAGGAATCAATGTCCTGGGGGAACCTGATGGAGGCTGGTGCCTTCAGGGACCTGAGTGAGGGTGTGGCATGGACAAGTTGTGTGAGGAGTGACCACTGGAGAGCAGAGTGCAGGGAAGGGGCCAGGTCTGACCAGCCTGGGGTGTCATGCGATGGGGCTCCAGGTCTGCAACCCAGACAAGGTGCATCAGACTTGAATCCTGGATATGTCACTCTAACCATGAAGAATGTGGGACAGGGAGGGGTCAGGTGGCTCTGTCAGCCCTTGTCTGAGCAGAGTGATTGATGCCCTGCATCATGGTGGCAAGAGGGTCGGTCTAAGAGCTCGGGTTGGGGAGTTGCTGTGGCAGCTAGGTAACTGTTCAGTGCTATGATTTGGACATGATTTGAGCATGTCCCCAAGGGCTCACATGTGAGGAGCTTGGTCCCCAGTGTGGTGATGTCAAGAGGGAGACCCAGCAAGGAGTCCTCGAGAAGGCCATGTGGGACTCCAGTCTCCTCAGCTTCCAGCTTCCAGAGGTGATCTTCTGCTCCCAAATGCAACTCCCACCACGAGGAAAGGCACCATGATGTGACCCAGATAAGATGGTCCTTGCCAGAGCTGAGCAGAGGCCAGCACCACGCCCTCGAGCCTCCAAACCTCAGAGCAAAATAAGCCTCATTCTTGATAAAGAGCCTGCCTCGGGTGTTTTGTTATGGCAACCACAAATCAACCCAGGTGGTCCAAACAGGCAGAGAGGTCTGCAAGGACCATGCTGGTCCCCAACTTCTGTAAGTGAGAGATTGGTGATGGCAGTAAGAGACGGATTTGTGGAATAGAGTTCTCAGGATAGTTGCTGAGGAGGCTTTGTGGGGCAGGAGAGCACAGACTCTGGCAAGGAGACAGTTACCTCAAATTGGCTGCTTCGGGCACCGATCTGTGCAAAACCCCATCCTGAGATGCTTCCAAGTCTATCCTCTCAGGGACTCTAGTGTCTGACTACAAATGACCCACATCACCCTGTAAGTTGGATTAAGGTTCTTTTGTCTCATCTGTGACCACTCAGCTATCCTGACATAGGGATGAAATGGCTCTGGTGGACATTTTACTAAGCTCAGGAGGGATTGATTCAGTGGTCAAATTGTCCATTACATGCCCCACACTGGTCGCCGTGCCAAGCCCATCATCACTGTCCACTCTTGGATCAAGTGGAGGATCAAGTGTCCAGTCTTGAAAGATTCCAGCTGTCCCTTCCCTGCATCCGTCCAGCACTTGGCCAATGATCCAACATTCTAAGCTCAGAGTGTTGCTGTCATGAAGAAGGGAGAGCACTCAGGCCATTCTTGGAACAAAGGAGGAATGCAGATCTTCCCATCATCTACAGGATGGTCACCATCTCAGCATTACTGCTGATGTGACATGCATCTGGTCTCAGCTCTTGAAGACTCAATACCTTCCAGGTCTCCCTGCTGCCCCCAGGCTAAGGTCCAAACTCCCCACTGGGTCTTCCCTATGTGACTTGGTCACATCTCCCAGGTTTATCTTCTTTGGTTTGCTGACCTGAGCCCTGTAGTTTGACCTTACAATACTGCAGGTGTTTGCCAGACACCAGGACAGGGAATGGCCTCACAGAACTCACACCATCTCTGTAGATCAAGAAACCCCTCCTCAGAGTCCAGAGACAGCTCAATGCTGGACAAGGGGAAGCTTGTAACTAATGGAGGATTTGAATCCTGACCTCAGGATGGTCCCTGATAGGTTGCAAAGACACCTGTGGAAAAGATCCCCTTGCTTAGACCCAGCACAGGGCAATACAATAAGAATTTCACACAATCATTGTTTAGTTTTTGAGCCAAGTGTTGCCCTAGGATTTTGACATAAAGTATCCCATTTAATTACTGACAACTCTGTGAGCTGTTTTTAACCCCTATTCTACAGAACAGGAACTGAGGCTCAGGGGATTCGTTCCCTAAAGTTACTCAGTGAATAAATGACCAGACTTCTCCAATGGCAACTCTCAACACTTTCAAGAGCAGCGGAGTGGGCATGAGATTTGCGTTGTCACTGAATCTCACCAGACGTGATCCAGGCTCTCCAGGCACGAGGTGTGCTTCACTTGGAGTGTGAACATGGACTGAGCAGCAGAACCACCTTAGCCTGTGAGCATCAGGAAGGCAGGACACCCAGACCCAGTCTCTGGAGTCTCCATAGCCCTTTCATCACTTGGGGGTGAGGGTGGAGGTGGCTGTGAATCCCAGAGTCCCCAGGAAGCCACAGGTCTTGGGTCCCTCAGCATGAGGAGATTGCTAATGACATGTCTGGAGGTGCACCATGCCACGCTCCTATTCCTCAGCACAGCGGCAGCCCATGAATTACAGATGATGTCATTACCTGTACTTAAACTTGACAAATAAAGAACCCAAAGGAAGGTACAGCATGCTCAGGGACATGGTTGGATCGGTGATATGCATACAGCTGCCACTGCAGGGTCATCCTTTATCTGTAATGGATACCTTGCACATGTGGATACCAGATCCCACTGTCCTCCAACATCCTCAAGGCTGGAAGAAAGACTGACAATCCACCTGGTACCCCAATCACTTCCTCCTAAGGGGACAATGTCAGTGGCCATGATGCAAATAATGACCAGCACTCAGCTGAGAACTGACCCTGGGCCAACATGAACTGTTTTTCATCTGCATTCTTTCAGTGAACCTCCACAGTCCAATAGAGAACATCCAGATATTGCCATTCTCGTTCTACACATGAAGAAACTAGCTTGGGCAGAGAGGCTCAGTAACTTTCCCCAAATCACACTGCTGGAAATGAAAGAACTAAGATGTAACTCTGGTGTGTCTGACTCCCATATTGGGGTTTTAACCAGTCTAACTGGTTCATGGATTAAAAAAATGAATCTATCCCTAATCATTGGTTATGTGTATGAGTCCCTAGATAAACAATAAACCAACTCAGGTGAAGGGAAAAGGGGGAAAATAAAACAGATTGTCTAATTTGGTTCAATTATTTAACTAAATTGATGTGTCACTTTATGCAAAATAATTGAGCTAATAATTATGCATGGAGAGGATAGTAGGCTAGTTTTTATCATGAAGCAATTGTATTTCTGAAAGCACTCTCTAAGGAAGTGCAATGTTGCAAGTGTCTTGCTGTGATCAGCTTTTGGGAAAAGTGGAATTAAACCAGGTTAAGGAAACCATTTTACCTTGTTTTAGTCCATTTTCTGTTGCTATAATAGAATACTTGAGACTGGGTAATTTATAATGGAAAGAGGTTCATTTTGCTAATTAAGGTTGAAAGTTCAATGTCAGGCAGCTGCCTCTGCTGGGCCTCTGACAAGGACCTCATGCTACTTCAGCTCACTGTAGACAGGGAAGAGGGCACAGTTGGAGGAGACAAAACAGGAGGGGCAGCCTCATTTTATGACATCTGCTCTTGCCATAACTCATCTGCCCCCGGGTGACCAGAACTCACTCAATGCTGTGAGAATTGACTCAGTCCCTTGGAAAGGCAACAGTCCCCTTAGCAATCTAACAACCTCTGGATGGGCCTCCAGCTCCCAGTACTGCTATGCTGGGGACTGAATTCCAGTGTGCATTTCTGAGGGGACAAACCACAGCCAAAGTCCAGCATACCTCAAGCAGCACTGGGCTTTGGACAGGACCCCACACACCATGTGTCTTCCAGGGCACCAGAGGGCAGGGAGCCCACAGGTCTTGTCCTGTGGGCCTGGCTACAAGCCAGAAGGCATTTCCCAGCCCAGCCCAGGAAACATGCCACATCCTGGTCCTTCCTGAGCACCACTTGGTGTTCCCAGGATGGGGGCATCTCTTTTGTCCCCATGGGTCCATATCAGATCAGCTCCCAGCCTCCCAGACACCCAGCCACAGGGTTGCAGATGCCAAGAATGAAGCACTGCCTTCACATCACGCTGGCCAAACCAGGCTGCCCTAGAGTTCAACAGCTTGAAGAGGAGGTGATTTACAAAAGCCATCAGGACAGAGGGAGCGGGGCTCACACACACACACACACACACACACACACACGTGCACACGCACATGCATGCATACGCATGCACACTCACCTACAGACGTGATGGGGTTTCGTCCATCAAGATGCCCTTGAGTAGATCTCATAAACATTAAAAAAACCATGTTCACAATGCTGCACGGGGTGCCAACTCTCTCCTGGATGATTGGTGCTGTCAGGAGCACCCGTGCCAGTGTCTCCGGGTTTACATCCTCTCTGTGGCTGCTGAGCTTCCCACTGTACTAATGGCTTTTTATCTTCCTGCCACTGTGGGTGCTGAATGATTGGCTGTTATCTATTCATGAAATAAATAACTGCTGCCTCTTACCCGCTCCTGCTCTCCTTCTGCCCAGTGAGATCAAGGCTGTTTGGACTCTCCAGGGGCTCTCCAGAGTCTCGTGTTGCAGAAGAACATGGCAGGGCTGGTTCTGTGGGACATATGCAGGAGTTTTAGTTAAGTTTGGACATATTTTTATCACAGGGCTCAGTGGAATGTACTTAGTTTGCAGGGATAGTTGTTGAAGCCTTCCTGGGTTTAGAATTTGCCACGCCTCTCTATGGGAAGCCTTATAATATGGCAATTAAGCATATCCCCAGGGTCAAAGATGCAGGGCTTCAAATCCCAGATCTGTCACTCACTAGCTGTGCAGGCTGAGGCAAGTGGCTTTGCCTCTCTGAGCCCTGGTCTCCTCTACACTAAAATAGGAGTAATAATTATGCCAAATATTTCATATGGCTGTTGTGAGCATGAAGTGAGATAATTAGTGTCATAATTGCTGAGAACAGTGTGTTGCATGGGATAAGTACCATGCAAGTATCTGTTTCTTAGTCCTAGAAATTGAAAATTAATATAAATAACTAGGCACATAGTAGCTCCCCAATCCATGGCAACCATCAGTATTACTATTACAATTATTTGTCCACCTCGACAGGTCAGCAATGCTAATTTCTTTCAAAAAGATCACGGAAGAGAAAAAAATACTTAAGCATTCCCTTAATATAAGGTCTTTTACATAGCTTATCATTTAATTCTGATTGTTATTTAAGAACAATCCTTTTATCGTTATCCCCACTTCACATTTGAGAAAGTCACCAGTTAGTCCATGTTCACATCTGAATATAAACAGTAAAGTGACCATAATCCAGTCTTGTCTGATGCTGAAATGTGTGGCTTTGGCTCTGTGTGCCCAGCTCTGACATTTCCTTGTAGGGTTGTTCTGGAGGTCCCTCCCTGCTCCCAGAGCCACTGTGACTTGTCCAGATAGAAAACCCAAAGCACACCTGAGTATTCCTACCCCCAGGAAAGCCCTTACCTAATTCTTGGGGAGTTCCAGGGAAAGAAGATTAAAAAAAAACAAACCAAAACAAAAACCAAAAAGCTCCAGCTGCCTGCACCTCCTGATCTGGAAGTCTTTGAGTGTGAAAATCTCTGTCCCCAGCTCCTTACACCACTGAGCAAATCTTTCACTCCATGGATCTTGCTTGGCTCCTGATCTTGGGGTCTTACTTTCTGTTCCCTGACCAGATTTCCCTGAGATTACTCCATTATAAATCATTTTCACATGAATCCTCATCTCAGGTTCTGAGACATCTAGTATAACACAGAGAGCTCTAAAGAAAACTGAGTTTCATTAAAGAAAAAAAATAAGTCGCATTTTCATGCCTGCCTGAGTTTGTAGACTAATGTTTACAAAAGTTACTTTTATTAATAAATACCATAGCAACACTATTTCTTTTATAGCACTTACACATTTCTGGGAAGAGCTTCTTAAAACCCATGAGCCAGAAACCATTGTTAACCCCACTTTATAGATTTTAGAAGGTGTGACTACTACCTGTCAAAGGACTCTGAGCAAAATCAATGAGCATCCAAGTCAGAAAGATGGAGCCCTGCTTAAGCCACTGATTCTAAGCCTGTATCTGGCCAAAGTTCCACAGATTGGTTTGCGCTTCTTTTCAAGGCTGTGAGATGCATCATTAGGTTGTTTATTTGGGGTCTTTCTGTTTTTCTTATATAGGCACACATAGCTATAAACTTTCCTTTTAGGACTACCTACATAGTGTTCCAGAGGTTCTGGTATGTTGAATCACTAGTTTCATTTGAGTCTAAGAATTTTCAAATTTCTCCCCTGATATCTTGTATCACCCATTCATCATTTGAAAGCATATTTTTCAATCTCTGTGCATTTATGTAGTTTCTGTAGGGCTTTCTCATGTTGATGGCTAGTTTCATTCCATTATGCTATGATTAGATGCAAGGAATTAAATCAATTTCTTTTTGTATTTGTTAAGAATTGCTTTGTGTCCTAAAATATGGTCTATATTGGAGTAGGTTCCATAAGTGACTGAGAAGGTAGTGTATTTAGCTGTTTTGGGGTGAAATATTCTATAGATGTCTGTTAAGTCCATTTTATTTATAATATTTTTCATGTCCAAATAGTCTTTACTGGGTTTGTGTCTGGATGATCTGTGTAATGGTGAGAAAGGTGTGTTGAAACCACCCAGCATTATTGTACTGGTCTGTCTGAGGGTTCAGTTTGAAGAATGCCTCTTTTATATAATTATTTGTACTCACATTTGTGACAAAAATATATATTATTTTTATATCTTCTTTATACATTATTCCCTGTCGCGTCCCCTCTGCCCGCAGAGAGAGACACGGCAAACGTCTGAAGCTTTGGAAGTTTATTGTGCACAGTTCCTTTCCTACGCTTCTCTTACCCCTAGCTTCTGCGCACTCTCAGCTTCCCTTTTCCCAGCTTCTTCCACTCCTGCGTACTCCCTCCTTCCAGCTCAGCTCCCGCTGCTGCCGCG
Source organism: Sciurus carolinensis (assembly GCF_902686445.1). NCBI lineage: Eukaryota > Metazoa > Chordata > Mammalia > Rodentia > Sciuridae > Sciurus > Sciurus carolinensis. The sequence continues at coordinate 26,689 of NW_025920307.1, read as the reverse complement.
GCCGCCGTCGCCGCCGTCGCCGCCGCAGCTTCTTCCGTCCCTTCCTCAGCTTCTGCCCCCTACTCTCCCACCCACCAGGCTTATATACACTTCAACCAATCAGGGGAGAGTACACGAGATAAATGCGGACAGCTGCAGGCACAGGATGGGTACACGAGGGGGGGGCATGCTCTAATCACATCGTTAACTAGCCAATCATTGGAATTCGCTGGTTGTTTACTGTATAGCTGACCGCTTTTGGCTCAGCGTCAGGCGCCATCTTGACCATGTCTAAGGCCAGGGGCTCTAGAAACCGCAACAGATCCCCCTTCTTTAATATTAAACTAAGGCTCGGGACCGTGTCTGTCTTAGGCTGAGTAGTCAGCATATGTCCTTACCCGTCATCAGAGCCTGCAGAGCATGCTGCAGCTCCTGTCTTAGGTTGGTACACAGCCACCTCCTTCATTACCCGTCCTTGACTACCGATCCAGCATCAAGAGCCATACTAATGGGGGGCTGTCGGCCTTTAGGGCGGTCATGGCCTGATGAAAAATAATTTGATCTCTCTATTGGCTAGCTTGCAGATGCATGCCAAAACGAATGAAGAGAAGAAGGCCAAGGCAGAGGAGTACCACCATAGCTCCTAAGCTTGCCCACTGTTTGACAAATCTATAAACAGAAGAAGAACCTTATAGCCATATTAAATACAGAAACAATATACATCCCAATGGAGTTACAATACGGGTAACACAAAACAGCTCTCAGGGAATAAACGCATCCCAGTCCCAAAAGTTCTTGCAAGGTGTCCACTTGTTCTTATAATGAGTCCATTCTCCAATTTGCAAGAAGTAAACTTGCAGTTAGATGTTGGTTCAGAGTCTCTACAGTCTGTAAGGCTGCAGCTGTTTTTTCGGCCAAATGATCGTTGTTACTGTATGATTGTGTCATTGCTGCTACTGCAGAGACTGCAATGGCAGTGATCACGGCTACTGCAATGCCAAAGCCTCTTCTGTTTCTTGATAATAGCACTGGCAATTCTATATCTGCAACAGAAACTAGGACTGGTAGGAAGATAGACATGTGCAAATTGCACAGGTGGCAAAAGAACCATTCCAGTATTGTGAGAGATAGGACACAGTTAGTGAACAGTTAAGAGGTATTATTAGAAATGTTAGTTGGTAGAAACATAAAAAAGAGAAAATACACAAGCTGACGTGGGAGGAAAAGCAATATCACAGCTAGGGTCAGCAGAACAAGTTGCTCTACTCTGGGTCTGATTTGTAGTATGATTCCAATGGCAAAGTGCAGAATTTCTCCTGTTAAAGCAAAGAAAGGTTAGAAATATCCTTGTCACCAAAAACAGCACGACCTGAAAAATCATCAGTAGAATTGACAGACTTGTAGAGAAATTGGTGAAAAGCAAGAAAAGGAAGGATAAAAAATATGTTAGTCAGAAATGAAAAATATGGCCAGGCTAACAATGGCCCATAGGTTCCGGGTTTGCCTCTCCGTCTGAGTTTCTGTTATTGGAGGAAGGCTCAGGCTCGTCACCGCGAGGAGGAACAGCATCACTTGCATGTTGTAAAACTCTGATTAGCCTTTCTGGAATCCAGACTGGAGTCTGTTGATCCTGTGGGAAAATACAAACAGACCCTCGGACCCAACGAAGGACTGGATCCGGTCCTTTCCAACAACCTGTCAGGATATCTTTCCATTTTGCCCATACTTGAGGAGTATTATGGGGATTATAATGTCGATCAGCTGCAGAATGGCCATCCCTATCCAGAGTTAAGAAATTTAGAATGAAAAGAACTAAATTAAGTTTATCTTTAGGAGACTTGTAGGAGGCTCCTATTCCCCCTTTTTGTTTATTTAGACAATTTTTTAAAGTAAGATGTGCTCTTTCCACAATGCCCTGTCCCTGAGGATTATAGGGAATGCCAGTGACTGATTGGATGTTAAATGTTTGTAAAAACAACCGGAAGCTTTTGGAAGTATAAGCAGGACCATTATCTGTTTTAATGACTTTAGGTATGCCCCAGCCAGCAAACGCTTGTAGGCAATGTTGAATGACATCTTTTACCTTTTCTCCAGAATGAGCAGAAGCCATAATGACCCCTGAAGCAGTGTCTACTGACACATGTACATACTTAACAGTACCAAATTCAGAAATATGGGTTACATCCATCTGCCAAATATGACCAGGCAGCAGTCCCCTGGGGTTAATTCCAAAGGATTGTACTGGGATTAAAGGAGCACAATGTTGACAATTTTTTACTATTTGTCGAGCCATACATTTAGATATAGGAAATTTTCTGCTCAAAGTAGTGGAATTTACGTGAAATTTTTCATGAAAGAGTTTGCCTGTTCCTCTATGGAAAAAACAAAAATTGATTTGGTGGCCATATCTACCAAGTCATTAGCATTGGCCAAAGGTCCTGGTAAATTAGAATGAGCTCTAATATGTCCTACATAGAATAGATGTTTACGATGTAGGATAAGGTTTTGTAGTGTAGTAAAGTAAGAAGCTACCGAGGACATGGAAGAAATATGAGGTACCGTTTCAAGAACCTGTAAAGCGTTAACGATATATAAGCTATCAGATAGAAGATTGAATGGCTGATTATCTGCTAATTTAAAAGCTAATATTACAGCTGCAAGTTCAGTAACCTGTGCGGAGTTGGGTGGAACTATTATGGTGTGAAGTTGTTTACCGATAAGTACTGCACCTACTCCATTTTTGGAGCCATCAGTAAAAATGGTTACACAATCTTTAAGAGGCTGGACACTAGTCACTTTTGGAAAAACTATGGGAGTATTTTTACAGAATTGAATCCAGGGATGTTGGGGATAATGGTTATCGAACTGAGCTGAAGTGGAACAATATAATACTGACCAATCATCATCATTATTAATTAACCATTTAATTTGCTGAGTGGAATAAGGAGTTATAATAATAGACGGATGGATTCCAAAAACAGTAATGCAAGATTCTATTCCCTTGAATATTACCTGAGCAATAGCTTGGGGATATGATTGCAATGTTTTAGCCGGAGAGCTAGGGAGATTTATACTTTGCAGAGGTCCTCCTTGCCAAACTATGCCAAAAGGGGTATGTTTCTCCGAGATTATGATTAAACTTAATGGTTGAGTAGGATCACAACGATCAACGTAACACTGCTGAAGTCTATTCTCTACTAGTTGCAAGGATATCCGTGCTTCGGGAGTAAGTTTCCTAGGGGAATTCAAGTCAGGATTACCTTTTAATATATCAAATAAAGGTTTTAATTCCCCTGTGGATAATTTTAAATAGGATCTGATCCAGTTAATGTCACCTAAGAGTTTCTGAAAATCATTCAAGGTATTCAATTGATCTGTCCTGATGGTCAACCTTATTGGTCTGACTGTAGTAGCAGTGAGCCTTGTACCCAGATATTCTTGGATCTCCTCTAATTGTAATTTTTCAGGGGCTATCGTTAGTCCTCTCTTTCTAATGCTTGAGTTATAAATTGTAATGCTTCTAACAAAACTTCTTTTCTGGATGGCAAATAAGTATGTCGTCCATATAGTGATAAATCAACAATCTCTTAAACTTTTGTCTAGTAGTTGTTAACGCTTTATCTACGTATATTTGACATATAGTAGGACTGTTAGCCATACCTTGAGGCAACACAGTCCATTCGAATCTCTGGTCAGGCTGAGTGTGATTAAGAGAGGGCAAAGTAAAGGCAAATCTCCAACAATCATTTTTGTGTAAGGGTATAGAGAAAAAGCAATCTTTTAAATCCAGAATAATAGTAGGCCAATTTTTTGGTAGTGCAGTAACAAGAGGGAGTCCACATTGGACGGGTCCCATAGGGTACATTTGTTCGTTATGGCTCTTAAATCATGTAATAACCTCCATTTTCCTGATTTTTTCTTTGTTAAGAATATTGGAGTATTCCAAGGAGAAGTAGAATGTTGTAAATGACCTGCTTGTACCTGCTCTTGTACTAACTTATGAGCTGCCTCTAGCTTTTCTTTTGTTAGGGGCCACTGTGGAATCCAGCGAGGCTTATCATCTTTCCATATTATAGGGATTGATGGTTTATCAGTGGCCCCAAGAAAAACCCAATCCATGAGAATCATTTTTTGGTGGAAGTAAAGGCAGTGGTTGGGTAGATCCTTGGCTATGTCTTCCTAATCCTTTTTTATCATCATAATTCATATTTTGTAACATATTTCTTACAGGAGTCCCTTGGTAAATCTGGTCAGTGGTGAGTTTCATATCCATTTGCTGCAGGACATCTCGTCCCCATAGGCTAATAGGAACATTACAGACATATGGTTGAAATATTCCTGTGTGTCCCTCTGTATCTTTCCATGATAATGAGGAAGCACTTTGATTGGGGCTTTCTGCTACTCCTAAGCCTCTCAAGCTCTGAGCTGCTGTGATCAATGGCCAGTGCTTTGGCCAGACCATTGCACTGATAATACTTTTGTCTGCTCCTGTATCCAATAAACCTGTAAATTCCATATTTCCCACTTTTAATTTTAGAAGGGGCCTCTGTCCCATATCCATAGTAAGGTTTATTAAAGTGGTTCCTGTTGATCCAAAACCTCCTTGTCTTTTATTTGTATTTTCACTGGGCCACAAGGAATGTCGACTGGGCAATATAAGCATTTGTGCAATGCGATCCCCTGGAGAGATGACCGTAATTCCTTTTGGTGAAGAGACCAAGGCTTTTATTTGTCCAGTGAAATCAGGATCAATAACCCCTGGGTGTACTATAAGTCCTTTTAGTGTTGAGGAACCTCTACCTAGTAATAATCCTACACTATTCTGTGGGATTTTTTCATGCCAATCAGTATCAATCATCTGCACCCCCATATCTGGGGTTAGTATGAGTCTGTAGGTGGCACAGATGTCCAATCCGGCACTTCCTGAGGTGGCTCTGCGCTCCCCTTCTCTGTGGGAGGATACCACCGTCGGGGAACTTGTTGAATTACCCCGTATATTTGTTGCGGGCCCCCAGGGAGGGCCCTGTCTCCCGTTTTTTTTTGAAGTTTAGGATTTAAACCTAGGAAATTATCCTCCCTATCTCTAATAGGCTGACAGGCACTATTCCGATGACTTCCTCTTCTGCATCTTGGACATAGCCCTGGGCATAAGGTGTAACGGATTTTACTATAGTTATCTCTTATCTTTTGTTAGAGCATTATCTCCTTGCTGCTGATTTTGTACATCTATTGAAACGTATTGGTCTTCTCCTATTAACATTTCTATCGGGAAACCTTGCCACTATGTTTCTGCAAGCAGTTTCAACAGCTGAGCTCTCCAATTAGCCATTGTTCTCCAAATAGCACTGCTCTGCATAGTCTTAACTGCCTCTTTAAAGTTTTTCTAATGGTTGATGGTATCTCCATTTGCTCCTCAAATACGGGCAGGTTCTACAGATTTTGAAGCTCTTTCTATTAGACTTAGGTTTCTCCTACCTTTTCCCCTTGTTCCTAAGTTTTCACTACCACTTGGTTATTTATTTTTGGGGGGTTCTCTATGTTAGACTTAGTTCCCTTTTTTCCCTTGTTCTTAGATTTTTTGAGCAATTATTTTCTAGGTCACCACCACTCAATCTTTCCTCACTTTATTCTCTTTAAGCGTTCTTTTCTGTTGGTATTAGGCCCTGTTCATGAAGATCCCCCTTGTGGCACACTGAGCAGCTTTTCTTCTATAAACTCTGGGCTTATTCTATTAGGGTTTGAACATATAATCATACAGTGGTTTCCTTATTTTCTAGTCCTTCCCCAGTGTTTCTACTGTAGGGTATTCAAAAAAGCCCTCAAGGGGAAACCTTTCCATAGTATCGAGAAATACTTTAGCTGTTTTTTCCTTTAATGGCATCTCATGGTTTCTCCCTGAGGGGTTGCTGCATTCAGACCCTATTCTTGCTAATTTGAATAGCTTTAGTTTTGGCAATTACAATAACAAACAGTGGCCTAGCTGCCAGGAGCAAGGAGATTGCTGAAAGGAAAACTATCAAGTGCGCATTAAAATTTTTATAGCGGCTTTTCACATACTACCTAATTGGACCGCTCCAAGCATGTTTCTACTTTCACTTTAATTAGACCGCGTTCCACGCGCCAGGACCGCTAATGGCGTGTCCCGATACCGGACCACCTTCCGTGTGTCCTTATTTTTATTTTAATTGGACCGCATTCCGCGTGCCCCCAGGACCGCTGATAGCGTGTCCTGATATCCTTTAACTGGACCGCATTCCGCGTATCCGGAGAGTCGCTATACCACGAACGTCGAGGCGCCTCTCCTTTACCTGTTACCTTTTTTGACTTCTTTATAACCGGTTTAGCTTGTTAAAAGATTTAAGATATCTTACCTTGTCCCTTTTATCCTCCCGGGTTTCGGCACCAGCTGTCGCGTCCCCTCTGCCCACAGAGAGAGACACGGCAAACGTCTGAAGCTTTGGAAGTTTATTGTACACAGTTCCTTTCCTACGCTTCTCTTACCCCTAGCTTCTGCGCACTCTCAGCTTCCCTTTTCCCAGCTTCTTCCACTCCTGCGTACTCCCTCCTTCCAGTTCCGCTCCCGCTGCTGCCGCGGCCGCCGTCGCCGCCGTCACCGCCGCAGCTTCTTCCGTCCCTTCCTCAGCTTCTGCCCCCTACTCTCCCACCCACCAGGCTTATATACACTTCAACCAATCAGGGGAGAGTACACGAGATAAACGCGGACAGCTGCAGGCACAGGATGGGTACACGAGGGGGGCATGCTCTAATCACATCGTTAACTAGCCAATCATTGGAATTCGCTGGTTGTTTACTGTATAGCTGGCCGCTTTTGGCTCAGCGTCAGGCGCCATCTTGACCATGTCTAAGGCCGGGGGCTCTAGAAACCCCAACAATTCCCTTTATCAGTATTAAGTGACTTTCTTTGTCTCTTCTGATTAATTTAATTTTGAAATGTCTTGCCAGATGTGAGAGTAACTACTCCTCCTTACTTGGGGGCTCCATTTGTATGGTATATCAATTTCAACTTTTGATATATTTCAAAGTAATTTGGGCAGAAGTTTTTCAAGATGGCTAATGGCAGGTATCAACATCACTAGACATCCATGATCTAAAATTTTAAGAACCATAAATCCCCACTTTCTGAGTGAGAAAAATGTGACTCAGAGAGGCAACAAAGTCTTCCCAAGGCCTGAGAGCCGTCAGGTGCAAAAATTGGAATTTGAACTCAGGGTCTATTATTCTCTGAGCCTGTGCTCTACTCATTCTGCCCTGAGGGCTGCTGGGAGACCAAGTCCTCTAATTGTGACAACCCACATAGTCTCAATTCTAGTTGCCAATTGGATCTTGTGCTGAGGACTTACTCCCATTTCAGAAATTCTGACCTAGGTCCATTGGAATGTAGGAACAAATTGACTGGAGTCTATATATTCTTTTCTTTTTATTTCCACCGAGTTTTGTCTGGTGGCCACAGGGAAGCTAGTGAATCTCCCCTTAACCTGCAGGAGGACCTAAAAAGAATCAGAACTGTTTCTTCAATATGTTATTAATTGAAATTGCCTTTATACAATTTATATATAATTAAACACTTTTTTCCTTTCTAGAAGAAGAATGCACCCCTTGTTAGAGATTTTTTAAAATACTGAAATGCACAAAGTAGAAAACGGAAGCCACTTACCCCAGGTAAGAATCCGCAGGACCTCAGTCCATGCTTCTGACTCCCTGTACATATGAAGCTGCAAATGATTATGAAGTTTCAGGTTGTATTTGGATTTTCCTGGAATGAGCCAAGGAAATTTTGTGGTCCCTGTACTGTACTTTCTGCCTGGAATGTTCTTCCTATAATTTTCTCTGTTGGCTCCCTCTCTTATAGTGCTCTATTCCAGCAAATTTCCCCTTTATCACAGGTTTTGTAGATCAACTGCTTAGCTCTGTGCCATCTTAACTTTCTCTGTTTTCCTTCAACCAACCTACCTGAAAGCTAGGTATGCATCTATTTATCCATTTTGCAATCTATCTTTGCAATCTAGCAGTTTGAAACCCAAGGTTCTGAAAAATAGACTCAACTCTGGGGAAGGTGAACTTTGCATGGTATTGCTAAAAGCGACATCTCTGGGTGTTTGGTATGGGTATTGGCCTTTTAAAGCCTTCACATGTGCTCCTTTTTATAAACAATGGTGATTACCATGTCCTGTCTCACAGCTGAACTAAGCCAATGATCAAAATAAAATGCATGAGATTTTCAGTAAAACCACTCTGTGAAGAAATTTCTGAAATGATCTGCATTGTAACCCAACATTGCAAAGGCCTTAAGATAATGTTCCAGCCCAATGACTTTGAGTTCTGCTGCATCAGAGATCCTAGACTCCCTTGGGGACTGTTTCTACCTGGGAACTCGAGAGTGGTTTTTATCAAGTTCGTGGATGAGAGTCACATACCTGGAGGTTGTGACTGGAAAGACTGGAAAGGTCAAAGTCAAAAGACTGGTAAAGGGTTTTCCTTCTGGCTGGAGTGACTGATCCAAGTCACCAAAGGAAAATGAACTATTGCTATGAAAGAGTAGCAGAGAGAACAACACCTGGAACCCATTAATTGGTGCCTCTGATAATTTCCTGCTCAGATAAATAACTTCAATTGAAAATCAAAGCAACAACATTGAAGAGGGTTTGGTGAGCTTTTGGTTGAAGGATGTATTTGTGAGGTAGGAGGAATCCATTCAAGGATCTATTGTATAACTTAATAATATGTAAACAAATACAAAAGGAAGACTTACTATGTTTAGCACAGAGGGGGAGTGCCAAAGACAGCAGACTTGGGAGAGGGCCAGCTCTGTGATAGAGACTCAGACTCATTGCAGACGAGTGACTCTGGACCTCCAGGTGAATTTCACCGAGGCATATGCTGGGCCTGTCAAGCAAAACACCACCCACCTGAGGGATGTGCCACATCATCTCCACCCAGCATGGCAAAGAATCTCTTCCCAGTGAAGGGAATGAAGGGAATGAAGAAGGGATATGTTGGGACCAGGAGGAGAAACTCATATCTCGTGCAATGTACTTGTGGTGGGCAGGGAGTAATGTTGATAGGGCTCAGGTCGGGTTGTTATGAAGTACATCCAAATGGTGGGTTTGGACTGAGTGGAGAATTCAGCTGCCTTTTCTTCGCAGGTAGGCTGCTCACAAACACACCACTACACACATTGAACCTCTGTATGGTTTCAAAATCAACTCTGTGTCTACTGCCTGATCTATCAGGCCATAGCATAGGGAAAATGACTTGTTATCACCTGCCTCCTGAAATACTGGGATAGAAATAGAAGCCCACCTCTGCAGATTCCTCCCTTCAGAACCCATCTGAATACATTCAAGTCTAAGATGAAAAACAGTTCACAGAAACATATTGCACATGTTAAGGATACCAGAAAATGCATTCAGCCAGCCTTGAGGGTCCCCAAGATCACACCATAGCTGACAGTTTTCTAGAAGGTATTATGGAACTCAGAGTATAGCTGCCTTCCTGGCTAAGATTTATTAGAGTGGTGTGATAAGTATACATAGCTGGTACACAAGGAAAGACCTTGAGCTCTGTGGAAATCCATGTGCAGGCCCTCTGTGCTCCCTCCTTCCCCTGAGGGTCACAGAGTGCACCCTCCCCCAGCTGTGGAGACACAGTGACATGCAGGATGTGCTTCAGCCCACAGAAGCCCACCAGAGACTCAGCCCCCAACCACACAGAGGAGTGAATACTGGAGCTCAGCCTCTCTCTGAAAGATATGAGTGCACCATGGTGTGGAGTGTCCTGTGGGCAGAGTGCACCATGTGGTTGCCATAAAGCTCATGAGTGACTGTACCCTGAGTGCCATTTATTATGTAAGAGGAGCCTGTGGGTGAGGTGTTCCCTGTGGGAGCTTACCCTGTGGGTGCGTTGTACCCTGTGGGCAGGGTGTTCCCTGTAAGTGGGGGTGTTCCCTGTGGGTGGAGTGTACCCAGAGAATAGTGTATATGTAGGCAGGGTATTCCCTGTAGGTGGGGCACTCCATGGGTGGCGTGTTCCCTATAGGTGAATGTTCCCTGTGGGAGAGTTTACCCCATGGGTGGGGTGTTCCCTGTAGGTGGGATGTTTCCTGTGGGCAGGGTGCACCATGCAGGTGGGGTGTGCCCTGAGTGTAGTGTCTTATGTGGGTGGGGCATTCCCTGGAGGTGGGGTTTTCCCTGAAGTGGGGGTGCACCCTGTAGGCAGGCTGTTCCCTGTGGAGGAGTTAACGCCATGGGTGATGTGTTCCCTGTAGGTGGGGTGCTCCCTGTAGGTTGGGGCATTCTCTGTAGGTGGGGTGTATCCTGTGGGTGTGGCGTACCCTGTGGGTGGGCTAACAGGGAGTGCAGGGCTCCCTGTGAGCTGGGTGTCCCCAGTGGGTTCAGGGTTCCATGTGGGGAGAAGTGTCCTCTCTGGGTGGGAGTTTGGAATGAGGCAGTGATTGCAGGGGGAGAAAAATAGTTCAGAAGAGTGGAAATCACTGGTATTTGTGGCTGGGGGGAGAGGGGTATTGCTAAATTGAGGAATTAGCCTTTACTGTGTGGGGAGTGGGAGCCCCAGGTTCCAAGCAGTAGCTGATGGGATGAAATCTGGGCTTAAGAGGGATCTGAGTGTGGGAAGACTTCAGAGGAGTGGGGGAAACTGATGGACAAATGAAGGGAGTTCCCCAAGGGTGGGTGGACCCAGAGAAGGTCTGGTAGAAGAGGGACTGCACCTGACTCTACAACTGGGGAGGAGCTACTGCAGTTACTGTTAATGTATGCTGTAATTATCAGAAACCACCTCAACCACCTTGAAGCAAGACATTGCTCAATCATGGCAAACCTATAGACGGAAACACGTTGGGGCATTGATAATGTGCATATGAAAACCTTGGAATGGTATAGAAAAATTTGTCTTCAATCTGGCATGAAGGGAGCAGGGTTTCAAAAAGCTTGTCAATATAAACACAGTGCAATAAAGATACCTCTAGGAAGTAAAGGCAAGGTGTGAATGCATCTACAGACAGTAGATTTGATTAAGTACTTTTCCAACATTCTACTTTTATGTTGTCTTTAATTTTTTTAGGTTAAGAATTGTTTTATAATAATAAGAAAGTTTTATTCTTTTGCAAAGGACTGTCGGGGTTTCCAGGACCCCCAGCCTTGGGCATGGTCAAGATGGCGCCTGACGCTGAGCCAAAAGCGGCCAGCTATACAGTAAACAACCAGCGAATTCCAATGATTGGCTAGTTAACGATGTGACTAGAGCATGCCCCCCTCGGTGACCTATCCTATGCTGGCAGCTGTCCGCGTTTACCTCGTGTACGCTCCCCTGATTGGTTGAAGTGTATATAAGCCTGGTGGGTGGGAGAGTGGAGAGGCAGAAGCGGAAGAAGCGGCGGAGGCGGAGGCTGAAGCTGAAGCTGAGCTGGAAGCTGAGAGTGTGCGGAAGCTGGGAGAAGCTGAGAGAAGAGAAGCTGGGAGTGTGCGGAAGCTAGGAGTAAGGGAAGTGTAGGAGAGGACTGTACATAATAAACTTCCAAAGCTTCAGACATTTGTCGTGTCTCTCTCTGTGGGCAGAGGGAGCGCGATAAAGACCTTTCAATTTCACTGCCAATCCACTGTAAATTCGGAAAAATGAAACTTCCATGGAGAAGGAACTCTCCTGCATTATCAGGAACAAGGAGGAATCTTTACTAAAATCACTTCATCTGAGCTTTTGCTGCCAACTCCCAGGCCAAGATCAGGTAGCCAGTTGGGATCTGGAAGTAAGTACCATGAAATATTTCATGGGAGATCAGTGATACAATGTCTGTATGAACTTCCAGGCCCTGAAACTAAGGAGTCCATAATTAAAACCTCTATTACCCTAAGAAACTATTTCAGGGGAAGTACATCAGAAGAATACCCAGGGAAAGCATTTGCAATGAAAATGGTAGAAACATTGTCAATGGAATGAAGACATTTGGGGGGAGTTAACTCTGCTCTACTCCCCACTGGCCAGTTTCCCTCTGGATCCTTTGTTTCTAATGAGCAAAATAATGACAACAAAGCTAATGGGCCTGAAGCCATAACATCAGGAAACTGAACAAAGAACCTTTTTCACCATATATTCTCCTATATGACTCAGTTCCTACTGGTCCTGGAGTCATCAAAGCTCTGCAGTTTTCACTTGTGAGGAATACAACTTGAAACCCACCCACACATCTACCCCTTCCAGTGACTGAAAGGGGTACATGCATGGCTCCAGAGCATAAACCCCAGGGTCATTTGGACCTGTGATTCATTTCACTCTGCAGAAGCCCACTTCCTGAGCAATAAGTAGAATTAATTTGTTGTCAGTGTAGTCTGCTCACAAGCCAATCTCAGTTAAATGGAGGGTGCTTTCCTGGATGAATTTGGGTTTTGGTTTCTGCTGTGGGGCAGGGAGACCAGCTGCCATTTACATGGGCTCTCACTAGGTTGGCTCATGATGTTACTTTCTGAACTGATGGGGATCTCAGGATGGCCTGGTGTATGTGAGTGTGTAGCTGTATGTGCGTGGGGTCAGTTTGTACAGGCAAAATGTGGCTCTTAAAGAGTAGCTGCTGTGACTGGATGAGACAGTAGAGACCAGTATAAAACCCAGCTTGCCCAATCCAAGTCCTATGCTCCTCACTCCAATTCTGATAGTCTTCTTAACCTCCCTCAATTTGATTTTCCCCATCAAAATTCCATTTCGCATTTACAGGTAAAATGAAACAATATTCTAGATACACTAATTTGGAAGATTTTGATGACATGGACTCAGGAACATAATTCATGGGTTCAGACCCTATTCTCTCAAAACAAAGACTATGATCTGGAGTCATCCTGCCCAATGCTGTCTAAGGATACACTACATTTGACATGCAGAAGTTATAAAAATATTTAAATTAGCATTCAATTAGTAAAAATAACAACAAATGCTTTTACATAAAGCTCACTGTTGTTCTTGTGAAGCACTAAATGACATGGGGTACTGGGGCATGCATCCCAACTTGCAAGAGAGTGTGAACGCTTTTAACCCATAGCCCCTGAAGCCCTCTCCAAATGCTTTCAGTCTCCTTGGTCTGGGTACTGAGAAGGTAGACCTGGCTACAGAATTTCACATTCTCCATCTTCAGGCAGGGCATGAAGCTGCCCAAGACCGAGGTCCAGATGAGGGGTTCTCATTCCCTGGGCTCTGTTCAGAGTGTAAGGAATGCTAAAGACTGTTGTGTACACATCATGGAGCAAGGGACACTATCATAGGTCACCATCCACACCAACCTCTGCAAACCATTTAACTGCAATCCATATTTCCCCATAATGATATCCACTATCTAGTTAAAAACTATGTGCCTATATCATTTCATAGAAACTCCAAAATGCCAGGAAATGATCTCTGTTGTGATTCTTTAAACATTAGGAATTATGGTGGTATTTCCCATGACATAAGAAAGTATCAGTTACTGATACATTTTTCCTCTAGTTTTTTCTTAAACTTTGTCTATAGAAAACTCGGTGTTGCAATTTATCTTTTTTCTAACATTAACTGGCAATACTTTATTGTTCTTGCTAGAACTTGAGCTGCTTGAACAGGTGTCAGAAGCTATTGATAAAGTACAGGGAAAATGAGTAAATTTCAGTTTGAATCTGAAAAATAACAGGTGATGCCTTTGAAGAGAGGAAAGCAAATTCACTCTGGTCATAAGAAGTCATTTTTACTTCTATTTGAAAATGACCTCTCAGAAGCCTGATTGAAACAAAGGGGCCTCTTCCCAGGTTCTGCTTGGAGATATGTGGGCTGAAGTGCAGATGCTAAATTCTTCCCAGAATATCAAACACCCACCTGTGCCCACCAGGTAGTAAGTAGGTGTGCTGGCAGAATGGGAGGATTTCAAAAAAAATAAGATGGGACACCGAGCAGGAGTTGGCGGTGACAGCTGTGTGGCACAGATGAAAACAGAAAAGGGCAGTCGGACGACCAGGCGAATTGGCTGGTTAGGTAGTCAACCTAAACGAACAAGCCTCACAATCTACATCTCACTCTTTTAACCAACTGCCCACCTACTGAACCTGAGCCCCTCTGTCAACTCAGGTTCATCCAGTCCCCAGCCCACCTATGGCAGCCATGGTGGCAGCCCTGGGAGCCCTGTCATCCATTTCTTTTGATTCTTGGGATTTGAAGATGGCTGCACAATCAGTGCTGAAGTTGTGCTAAAAAGCACCACCAGATGTCTCTAAATGAGTGGTGAGGCAGCCAACAGAACTTCAGCTCCTTCCTAACAACACATTACTTAAATGACCCTTGGGTTCAATGCACAAAACCGTTTCTTTACTATATGCTGAAGAACAAACGCTGATGCCAGTGAATATTTGAGCTTTGATGCAGCAACAACAGCATCTAGCCAGTGCCAGAAACAGAAGGCTGGCCCAGCAGGTGCGAATAGGCCCTCTGTCCAGGCAGCATTAAACTTAAGCAAGCTTACAGTAGCACCTGGGTAAGAGTAACCTCCAGGCACAGTTAGGCCGACATATAGGGGCCCTGCCAGGGGAGCATTGGGATGAGTCTGCCGTAATCCAGAGAGGCTTATCCGAGAGGACTCCATGGGGATGAGCCCCCAGAACCCTACTTAGGGGCGGGATGTGGCTCCGAGTCAAACCGCTCTGAGGTGGACAGAGGTAGCTCCCCAAATGGCTTAAGAAGAGGTGGTGTTCAAGGTCATGGAGGTCATAGAGGTCCTGGGAGAGGTGGCCTAGGCATGGAGCTATGGTTGGTGGTGGAATCAGTGGTAGAGGTTGGGGCTGATAGGTTGGGGAAGAGGAATTTGGAGACCTAGGCTGAGGCCAAGGCATGGACCGGCCCTGTATTGAAACAAGGAGCAGCTGAACAACCAGTTGGATGCATACATGTCAAAACTAAAAGACACCTGGATGCCGAGTTGGATGCCTGCATGACATAGACAGATCCAGAAACCAATGATTGAAGCCTGCTTGCCTATCCTTCTGTGAGAAACTCTTGTTAAGTCACCACATCTCTAAATAACCTTGAGATAACAGATGAGAAGAAACCTGATTGATGCTAGAACCTATCACAATAGGTATGGACTTACCTGCCACCAGTTTGTGCATTTATGTGTTCCTTTTACTTTTTGATAGTGTGTTGTATGAAACCCTTTTTTTTCCTTTGATTTAATTGGTTTTTTTTTTTTGTTTTTTTTTCCCTCTCCTTCACCCAGACTTATCTTTGAACATGAATGTGTTGACCTTGAGTGTACAATGCTTTGCCTACCTCTGCCTCCCTTCTATCGTACACTGACATTCTCTGTGCCCCCACAAAAAACTCCCAGAAAGATCCAGTTTTTCTCCTTGATGCCTTAGTTTCTGAGATAGAATTCTGTTGTACACCCTGTTTAAATGACCTCTTAGAAGTGTTATGAAAATATGGAGTTGAAAAATATGTTTTGCTGCATTGTTAGTGTTAAGTTGGAAACATTGATGTTGCTACAGAGAAACATAACAGGATACACATGGTATCTGATTTGATTGAAATTGCTACCAGGTGCTTTGATACCACATAGTTGGTAACCAGCATGCTAGATTGGATACATGCACTTTCTACCATCAAATGAGATTCTTCAGTTGCCTCTTGGCTTTGTATCATATTCAAAGGGATTGGACTGCCTTACCTGCAGTGGAGAGGAAGAAGTTATTTGGTTTGACTAGCACAACAGAGGGAAAGGAATGGGGGAGTAGGGGAGACCACTACTGGGAAGGATCAGGAACTACCCATATCAAAATGCAGTTATCATGTTTGTCCCAGATCAATCTTGGGCTTTTCCATTTGTTGGATTTATTTGATCCTCTTTTTCTCTTGAAGGTTTAAGTTCAACCATACTCTGTCAACTGTTCCAGTTTCAGTGGAATCTTGTATTTCTGGTTCATTATAACTAATTGTTCTCTCAAATCCAAAAAGAAAAAGAATAAAGATGTGCATGTGGAATTAAAGATTCCCACGATGCCCCCATTCAACTTGCCTGGGCACACTCATTCTGCTTCATCGTGCAGATTTCCTCTGCACCTGACCTGAGAGGTCTCCTGACTCTCAGGAACTGCTAAAACAGAGAGGCCAGGCAGGGAACCATGACTTTGAACAAACCCATGGAGCAAAGTCTCCTTAAAATCATCCACATGGATGTATATGTGGACTTTTTCCTTATTAATGTCACTGTTGTTACTGTCTAACTTCATTCATTTATTGGAATCTGCTCCTCCACAGTTGTGACTCAAATGCAGTATTTATCCTTAGTGCTGTGCAGTACCTGTTCCTCTTTTGATGTGCTGTCAACATCTATTTAGGACATCACCGCCCAGGTACCCTGTCATCTGCACTTTACCAAGCTTGATTCTCAGCACCAACCCAAATATGCAAAGCATTTCTCTGGGCAGATGATGGTACAATAGGAATGTCTATCAGGGAAACAGATGAGCTCTGCTAATTAAGGGAATGAAAACTTGAGCCATAATAAGCTACTATCATAATGAGCATAAATTACATTGTCACCCTATTTACAATTTTGCATGGCACAGAGCCTTGCAAATATGTCTATTCAATTACAGCATTCAGAGATTTTTAAATAAAGATTTCTCAATGTGACCAAACATTCCATTTGGAAGCCTTTGTGGTACAATAGAATTCAAAACCAGCCATTAAAGAATAAACACTGTAGAACCAGAAGAAAACTCTGGGCCAAGGGCCTAAAGTTTAGCAACTTTTTGAAAAAAAAAGAGA
Organism: Sciurus carolinensis; assembly: GCF_902686445.1. NCBI lineage: Eukaryota > Metazoa > Chordata > Mammalia > Rodentia > Sciuridae > Sciurus > Sciurus carolinensis. The sequence goes on along the minus strand of NW_025920307.1, from coordinate 9,904 downwards.
AACATTTGAGGACTTAGGAATAAATCACAATGACTATGACCTCTCTTTATGGTTGTAGAAAAATTGAATTGCATTGCAAATATTATTGTGGTTTAGTCAACTTGTTTTTTAATGTTGTTGGGGATGAAAACCTGGACTTCACACATGCCAGGTGAGGCTCTACCATTGAGCCATATCCCTAGTCTGGATCAATTTAGTTCTAATAAGAAAAGGAAATAAAATGTATACCAAAATTTATTAAAAAATCCAAAAATTTGCTAGTGTTGAAAATCCCTTCTAAACTTTAAAAACATAAAATCCATAAATATTTACTGATTTATATTAAAGATAAAAGGACTCTTTTAAAACATGGTGTTATATATATTCTTAAATGTAATTGAAAATGTGTTCTTAAACCATCAAATGTACAGTCAATGTTCAAATTCCCTTTCCTGTTGAGCTTCTTTTTTAAACTCTAATCTGTCTTTTGTAGATGACTTTTTTTCTTCTGTGGATAAGCATGGGTGCTTACCAATCCACTTTTTTTCTACCAAACTAAGCAAATCCTGTGATTACATTCACCTTCACTGAAGTTTCTGCAGTTGCTCATTCCATCATAACCAAGCTTAGTTTTCTGTAGGAGTCAAACTAAATAACCTAATTACAGAGAGGCAAAACCAGGCTTATCTTGGTTTAAAAACTGAATTGTGTTACCAGCCTAGAGGAAAGTTGCTTTATTGGACAGAGAGAAATGAATTTAGCTTTTAGAAGAATGAAGGTGAACATTAAAGCTTCTAGCTTCAGGAGCAGAGAAGAGAACCACAACTACTGGGGCTGGAAAATGGACATTAGCTTCTTCTTACCCCACATGCCCACAGTATGTCCAACACAGGGTAGACCTTCTGTTCTGGCTAGCTCCTAGCCCACGACCATTAGGACAAGCAAACTAATACCAACTTAGGATGCTTTCAATTGCATGTAGAAAAGAAAAAAAAGATTTACATTCCAATAAAGAAAAAGAATATCAAAGCTGTATTTGGACAATACCTGGCAGAATAACAGGTAGGGATGTGTCAACCATTTCTATGATGTAAATTGGGGCAAACCTTCTCCATACTCTTTGGTATTTTTTATTAGGAAGCAAAGCATCCCCAGGAGAAACCACATGCAGCATAGATGAAGCCATGGGACTTGCTTCCATGGGATTGTGTGGATGTTCAGGGATGCTGTGCCAGTCACACATCAGAGCTCACCATCAGCATAGCTTAGGTGAGCCTGGCCAAGGTAAAGTTTCAGGAGGAAGGTAGGCTGTCATGTTATTCTGAGCAACTGTGTTTGTGGGCAGAGGTGTTGCTATCTGGCAACAGACAATGGACCACCCAGCAATAGTGCCAAGAGAACCTTGCAGGGAGCTCTCAGCAGCTGGAAATGGGTTGTCTTGAGATCTTGTTCACACACACCAGTTTTGGGTATGGTGAAATTGATGTTGCTTCTTTTTGTAAGTTACACAAATGCATAGCTGCTCTCCACAGGAGAGGTGGTCTAGCATTGGGTAATCATCTTGACTGGAAATGGAAAGTACTAGGCTTTGGTATTTTCTAAATGTTCCCCAAATTCCCACTTGAGTGTGTCTTTTATTTTCAAAGAAAATTTTCTAGAAAATATCTTGCCACTTTTGCTTCTTGTGTCCAGTTTTTAGCAATATATGTCAAAGTAATTTCATTTAAGAATAATTTAAAAATTTATCTGGGCCACATGTATAAACTGACAAAATTAAGTTTAAAACAAAATGAGTCAGATCTGTTTTATTCCCAGAATGTTTTCATTCTGGTTGGTGAGACCAATGAAGAAGAGACCAACCTGAAGCAATGATGTTTGATTCAGAATATCATTATACTGAGGGCAGAAATGTGTCCCCAAACCAATGAGTGTCACAACTACCAAGGCACACCATGGGATTAGCTATAGGACAGCTGACACTGACATTAACAATCACAAGGAAAATGTACTAGGAAAACTAAAATCAAAATGTAGCTTTAGGTAACAATTTATTTCTATGACATTGGTAACAGAGAATATTTGGATATTTTCAACACCCTTGTGATGTTCCTATAGATATTCTTGTTATGCCTTGGACTCTGTCATTTTGGTGGAAATAGAAGATGTATTTAAGAAGACCCAGTTGTAAGTGCCACTCTGTTTATAGCTTCAACTCCAGGAATTACTTGAGGAATTAATTTTCCATTTTTGATGGAAATACCATAACTGCTTTGGTTTGCCTCCACCCGGAATTCCAGCAGTTTCCACATGGTAACCTAGATGTCTCTAACATGACCCTCAGCCATCCCCACATCAGGGGATCCACGCATTCCTGCAATCACTGCCTTTTTGGTCTGGTTTCAACCAGTGGCTCTGTGGCTCTCCTCCCAGGAACAGAACTACAGCCAACATGAAGAGACTTCTGCTCCAGACCAGGCTGCAGAAAGACTGCTGGGTGGAGCCTCTGCCTTCTCTGAGGAAAGTAACTGTCTAGAGGCTGCTTTGTGGGGTTTTGAGTGACAGAGTTGGGGATGCCACTGTAAGGAGAGCCGGTCAGTCTGTGTGATGGCAAGCCAGAGATCCCAGCAACACTGACGACTCCTCTTTGCTACCTCCTAAGATCCTTGAGCCAGAACCATCAGCTAAATCACTCCCAGGTCCTTGATTCAAATAAACTATAAGCCAAGGTGTGGGGGCAACCCACATTCAGGCCACAGTGAAAGCATGAAGATTTTCAATTGAATATGCTTCATTTAGATTTTTCTGGATAGTTGGGTGATGAGTCATTTTTCTGGATAGTTGGGTGAGGAGAGTTTCAGGTCAGAGGTATCAATGCAGGGGCATCTGGGAGGTGTTGAATATCTCCAGCTTCAGAGGGTCTCCCAGGAGAGAGCTACTCTTCTCAGACATGGGGGCCACTGTGCCATCCCTGGTAAGACCACTACCACTTGAGCCTTTTCCCTGTCCATAAAGATATAGCTTGAAGCACCTGGTCTCCAACATCCCATCCTGCCCTAAGATCCTGCAGTGGAAAGTCCTCAAGATGGATTGGTCCAGGCTGACCAAGAGGGTGCTTCCCACATATGTGTACTAATCTCCACTAGGTGAAGAGCTGGGTTACCTGGGTTATCATGGGACTGACAATGTGGGTGCACCTAGAGTGAGACCTGTGATGATCCCCAGGTCTTCAAGCTCTCAGCAGGAGGCATCCACAACCAAACCCTTGATTATCACCAGGAAGTCAGAACCACTCAAAAAACAAGTTCAGCAATACGAGCCACCTCTGCAGCCATATCCCCAAAACAAGTTTGCAGCCTCCCAAACCATGAGACTGAGAACTACAGAAAAAATCAGAGCCTTCCTGTACACTGTCCCTCTTGTCACAGGGCACTGAGATTTCTACTGAAAACAAGGATGCAGACTTTACAAGATAGCCATGCTCTGTGGTATCTCGCTTTGTACATTAGAAGCAGGGCCCTGGAAAATGGAAGGTCTGTCTTTGCAGGTTGGGTGGCTATTCACAGGGTCAGAGAAAGGAATGACCACTAGAACAGAGTGAAGAGGTTTCAGAGCCTGGACTGGAAACCCTCAGCATCCACAAGGTCAAGGTCAGGAGAGTGCCCTACAGGTTGTGCTGAGACCCACAGGATCACCTCCATATGCAGCTCCCAGTGAGAGGGTAGGTGGGGTGGCTAGGATCCAGAACTCTCAGAATTTTGTTGCAGTTTTTGGCCACAGATCTGACTCTGGGGTCCCAGCAAGTCAGGTCCAGTCACTCACCCGAAAGCAAACTAGAAAGTAATGGGAAAACAAGAAAGGAACTTTCCTCACCATGGCCATATTAGGAAAGCAAAATAAGCTCCAGTGTCTTGCTCCTGTCCTGGGGATGCTTGCATGAGCTCTCAGATTAAATGGAGGAGGAGTTGAGATGGAGTAAGAGGACTGAACAAGGATACAGTCCATGGCAACTGATCCCATATGTGTCATCTCCCTGCTGCTCCTAGGAGGGGCTCCTTGTCTGTTGGACCTGTAGACCCTGGTTCTAATGGGATGGGTGCATCTGCTTGGCAGGGTCAGCCTCCTCATCAGGTGATCTGTTGCAAGGATCTGCTGTTGCTGTGAGGTGCAGGGCAATGACTGGAGACTTCTAGGACACTCCAGTGCTGTGGAACAGGATGATGTATTAGAGCTGGCACTGAATGTCCTTGTCAACCTTGGAAATCCCTTAGTTATTCTTATCTCAGTCTTGAAGGGGGATGAGATGCTAGGTAAATTTAGGGATAATAAACTTTGTGCTACCAGTTTTTATCAGAGCAGTCCTTAAATGAGAACACACCTCCATGCAAGGTTGAGCAGGAGTTTGAAGAAAAATACAGAAGGAAGGCTAAATGCCAGGTTTCCTCCTGCTTTGCATTGCCCATTGGGTGTCTGCAGGCCCAAGTAAAGAGTCTGTGCTTTTAGAGTTTGTGCTAAAGAAATTAGCAGCTTCTAATTCTGTTTTAGGGACCTGCACACTCCCTTGGCTGTAATCCTGCCTCTGTCATTTCCTATCTGTGTCATCTTGGTTGAGTGACTTAACCTCTCTGGGTTTAGAAGCTTGATATAAAAAAAAAGTGGATGCATAACGGTGCCATTCCATCATATCATTCTGAGGACCCAATGGGTGTAAAGCCCCAGAGAGACACTAGGAGCACCATGAGTGTACTTAAGACTTGCTCTTCCCCAAGACTGACTGACTCATAGCCAAATTACAGATTTTCCCTACTCTGAAAGATTGCCCAAAGCACATCTGGATTCAGAAGTATCTCGGTAACCCAGAGGAAGACTTTAGCCATGGGTGTCTTCCCCCTCCATGAGCTATCTCATCAGATAACATCAGGGTGATTGATTGTGGTGTGGGTCACTCAGAAACTTCAGGTCCAGGACCTGCAGCCAAGACACAGCATGTCACTGGTGCACAGAAGAGACCCCAAGTGACATTCAGGATAGTGATGGGGATGTGTCAAACAGTAGCTCCTAACCAAAGGCCAGATATTCAGGAGGACAGTAAGAGAGTGGGGGTGTAGAAAGAGCATCAGCAGATCATTACCATGCTCAGAAAACACCAAAGAATCAGCTACAAGTGTCAGAGCTTGTAATTTTGTGCAGAAGTTCATAGGTATGCTGGGGCTCAGTTGGTCAGAAGGACAACCCTCTGAAGGAAGAACAATAAAGGAACCTAGGAATTGATGGAAGAAGGAACTTTAGAAACAGTGCACTCCAATGACTTGGTGTTGATTGTGGAATGGAGAAAAAGATGACAGGAGCACTTGGATGCACAAACTCATGAGTCCTTTGTATTAAGAATAAAGTGATTAAGCCTGGTATCCTGGCACATGGAGGCTGAGCCATGTTCAAAGCCAGTCTCAACAACTTAGCAAGGCCCTAAGCAACAAAGGGAGACCAGGCTCAAAATACAAAAAAAGGACTGGAGATATGGCTCAGTAGTTAAGCAGCTCTGGGTTCAATTTCTGGTACCAAAATAAAAGAAAGGACAGGGCTCTTCCTACCACTGCCTCTCCAGCTTAGTCTCCAATCAAGCTTCTTCCTTCCTCCTTCAACTTCCAATTCATATCCATCCTGACCAAGACTAAACATGATTAAGTTCTGGTAGGTTGTGCTGAAACCCACAGGAAAATCACCAAAATATCATTTTTGAACAACTTGAAACAGTTTTGCCTCATGCAGAGAACCCTTTGCTAGCTTGTGAATTCTGGTTCTTCTTCAAAATTTCCAATATCAAGTCAGATTATTTCAGATAAGATATTCTAGTGAATATGATTGATGTTGGTGATCAAGTCAGAGAAGATATTTTCAGTATTTTACAGTCATGTTTTAATTTTACATGGATAACATTTGCCCCACCCAACTCAGGCTTCGGTACTATAAATCTCTTGAATTGATAGAGTAATTCATAAAGTTCTACTGAAAGTAAATAGAAATAAAACCAGTAATTAGCTAGTTTTATTTATTTTTTCTAGTTTTGGCTATTTGCTTCTTCTTGATCTTTAATTATAAAACAATTTTGTTCCATGTCATTTGTTCACACTTGTATTTCAATTTTGCCAAGTACTTTTTAGTGATATTACCTGCAATGCTTCACAAGGTGGTTCCAAATCAGGCCTTGATTTTCATCCCAATTATATCCCACACATCCACTCACATAACTACTTTCTGGTGTAACTGCAAGAGAGAGATGACTAACATATGGTCCCTGTCTCTCAACTTTTGGAAAAAAATTTTTTGAAGAAGTAAAGATAAGGGGTCACTTGACACAGATCCTGAAAACACAGAGCAGGTATATTTTGAATAAGGTTTTATGTATTGATAAATTTTGTTTACTTGATTTTTTTTCTTTTTCTAGGTTTCTCTTCTTTCTCTCTCTCTATTTTTCTTTTTTGTTCTGTTTTGTTTTGTTTTGTTTTTTGAAACAGGAATGGAACCCAGGGATTTGCCCTTTAGCTAAATTCCAGTCCATTCATTCACAAGTTGATTGACATTGGGGTTATTCTCAGTATGGGAGTTTGGGGCTGGTGTGAATGAATGTTTGGGAAAAAAAAAAAAAGGACTGACCAATAATTAGTATGTGTCAAACTCTAATTAGCAAAAGTTTGGACCAATAGTATTTGTACAACTTTTAAACCCTAATTAGCATAAGTTTGGAAACAATAGCATTGGTACTTCTTTCAAACCCTAATTAGCATAAGTTTGGACCAATAGTAGTGCACCAAGTGCTATATAAACCTTGGTAGTGCATTCTGACAGAGAAACCTGATATGTCACCAGGATTGCAGCACGAACTTCTGTTTCAGTTTTGTGGAGCTTATTCCTCAGCTTTGGACCAGTTTCGCAGAGATTATTCCTTGATGTGGAGGAGAATCCAGAAAGAAGAAACCACAGTTGGTGCGGTGCTGGGGTCTGCTGCAACACCGGGTGACATGGCCTGCCTTCAGGAGCTGCAACATATCTAGACGTCAAAGTCCTGCCCCTTGCACAGACGCCCACCAGCCAGCAGAAGCAGTGACTTTTCATCACAGAACTCCGGTTTTGAAGGTATTGTTATATGTTAGATTATTAGTAAGTAACTATTTCAATTTCTCAGTTTTAATTCCTATTAGTGAAAATCAGATTCGTGAAGAACAGAAAATTGTTCCCCACAGTTCTGGAGGTCAGAGTGAAAATTCTGTCCTAACAGCTGTGTCCTCATTTGGCAGAAAGTTGGAAGAGAGTAAACCCATTCTAGAAAGCCCTTTTACTTTTCATTTCCTTTTAATTTTATTTCAGTGCTATAAAAATGTTTACAGAAACCCAGAAATATTTCGTCTATTTTTATTCATTGGTTCTTTGTAGTTATACATGACAGATGAATTGATTTTGATATAAATACACAAGCATAGAATTTACTTATTCTGGTTAGCATTGTGTTCTTATGAATGTACATGGTGGGATTCACCTGTTGTTTCACATATCTGCGAGGGAAAACTGTTGATTCTTTCCACTGTCTTTCCGTTGCTTATCCACTCCCTTTACTCCATCCCTCTTCTTTAATCTCCTGCTGTTTTGTTCTTCCCCTCACCCTTTCCATTATGGGTTAGATTCCACACATCAGAGAAAATTTGACTTTGGTTTTATGGAAGTGGCTTACTTCACTTAGTCTGAAAGTCTCCATAGCCACCCATTTGATGCCAAAATTATTGTCATTCTTTATTTTTCTGAAAGTTGGTATCTTTTTAAAATCTACTTTTAAAAATTGTTCTAATTAGTTATACACCACAGTAGAATGCACATTGACATATCATACATAAATGGAGTATAGTTACTTATGCTTCTGGATGTACATGATTTAGAATCACACAGTCATGTAGTCATATATGTATGTAGGGTAATAATGTCTGATTCATTCTACTATCAGTCCTACTGCCCATACTCCTTCTGTCCCTTCCCTCCCCTCTACCTAATCTAAAGTCACTCTATTCTTCCCTAACCCATCCCTATTGTGAATTAGCATCTGCATATCAGAGAAAACTTTCAATCTTTGGTTTTCTGGGATTGGTTTATCACTTGGTATGATATTCTCCAGTTCCATTCATTTACAAGCAAATGCTATAATTTTATTGTTCTTTAAGGCTGATTAATGTTCCATTATATAGATACACACATTTCTTTATCAACTCATCTGTTGAGTCACCTAGGTTGGTTCCATAGTCTAGCTATTATGAGTTGAGCTGCTATAACATTGATTTGACTACATCACTGCAGTATGCTGATTTTAAGTTCTTTGAGCATAGATGGAGGAGTGGGATAACTGGGTCAAATGGTGTCCTTTTCCAAGGTTTCTAAGGAATCTACATTCTGTTGTCCTTAATAGTTGCACCATTTTGCATTCCCACAAACAATGTATTAATGCACCTTTTTCCCCACATCCTTGCCAACATTTATTTGCTTGTATTCTTGATAGTTGCCATTCTGATTACAGTGAGATGAAATCAGAGTAGTTTTGATTTGCTTTTATCTAGTTGCTGGACATTTGTTGATTGATTGTTTTACTTCTGTGAAGTGTCTGTTCAGTTCCATAACCCATTTATTTAGATTGGATTATTTGTTTTTGGGTGTTTTTATTTCTTTATATATCCTGGAGATTAATACTCCATGTGAGGTGCATGTGGTAAAGATTTTTTCCCACTCTGTAGAGTCCTTTTTACAGTATTGTTTCCTTTGCTGAGAAAAAGTTTCTTAGTTTGAATCAATCCCATTTATTCTTGTTTTTTTCTTGTGCTCTGGGAGTCCTGTTAAGAAGTCTGGTCCTAAGCCGCCAACATATGAAGATTTGGGCCTACTTTTTCTTCTATTTGGTAAAGGGTCTCAGGTCTAATTCCTAGATCCTTGATCTATTTTGAGTTGAGTTTTGTACAGTGAGAGATAGGGGTTTAATTTCATCTCACTGCATAGGTATTTCCATTTTGCCAGCACCATTTGTTGAAGAGCCTATCTTTTCTCCATTGTATGTTTTTGGCACCTTTGTCTAGTATGAGATAATCATATTATGTGGGTTTGTCTCTGTTTTCTATTCTGTACCATTGTCTACCTGTCTGTTTTGTGTCAATACCATGTGGCTTTTGTTAGTATTGCTCTGTAGCGAGTTTAAGTTCTGGTATGGTGATACCTCCTGCATCACTTTTCTTGCTAAGAATTGCTTTGGCTATTCTGGGTCTCTTATTTTTCCAAATGAAATTCATTAATGCTTTTTCTAGTTCTATGAAAAATTTCATTGGTGTTTAATACAAATTGCATTAAAATTCATGCCCAAACAAATTAGTTAAAACTATGAAAAAGAATCTTGTCTTGCATTAATTTGAACAAATATTTCATGAATTAAATGTCCTTAATCCTGGAAATATGTTGAAACATTCTGCATGGAATGTTAAGGAATGATATGTTTGCTACTAATTCTTTTTTTGTCATTATAATTGGCTGTGGTACCCTGAAAACAAGGATCTGGGAACTCAAAGTAACTGCCCACCACTTGCATTTAAAAATTAAAGATGTGGGATATGTGGAAAGCCATCTATGAGCCCTGTGTGAAATGAGAAATATTTTAGTCAGTAGGTAGGAAAGCCCTGTTCTGAGAACTCCCATGTGGGAACTCCCAGGGGCGAGAATGCCCATCTCTCTCTGCCTCCCTGTTCTAGCTCACAGCTCAAGTTCAAACACAGCCTTGGGGCCAAATAACCTGTTTACAGAAAGACCCTGCCCCATGAAGAAGAAAGCACTGAAATAAGACTCCCCCACACTGAAACTTTTTACCTACTGTTCCCCTTTGATCTGTACTACTACAAATACATCTGTC